>NW_028136876.1:0-56493 GCF_965140915.1 Aythya marila | reverse complement strand
CTTACCCTGACCCTTACATTAACCCTAACCCTTACCCTAACCCTTACTCTAATCCTAACCCTTAACCTAAACCTTACACTTAATCTTACCTTTAACCTTACCCTTAAACTAATACATACTCTTACCTTTCCCTCACCATAACCCTAAAATTAACCGTAACCATTACCTGAACACTTATCCTTACCTAACCCTAACCCTTACTCTAACTTTTACCCGGACCCGGACCCTTAGACTTCCCCTTCCCCTTCCCCTTACTCTTCCCCTTACCCTAACCCTTACCCTTACACTTACGGTTACCATTTACCTTACCCTTACCCTAACACTTAACCTTAACCTAACCCTAACCCTAAACCTTACCTGAACCCTTACCCTGACCCTTACATTAACCCTAACCCTAAAACTTAACCTTAACCTTACCCTTAACCTTAACCTAATACTTACCCTTACTTTTCCCTCACCCTAACCCTAAAATTAACCCTAGCCATTACCCTTACTTTAACCCTTACTCTAACCCTTACCCTTACCATAACCCATACTCTAACACATACTTCTACCCGTAACCGTACCCTTACCGTAACCCTTACCCTTACCGTTACCGTTACCCTTACCCTTACCGTTACCGTTACCCTTACCCTTACCCTTACCGTTACCATTACCATTACC
The DNA here is from genome assembly GCF_965140915.1 of Aythya marila. Taxonomy (NCBI): domain Eukaryota; kingdom Metazoa; phylum Chordata; class Aves; order Anseriformes; family Anatidae; genus Aythya; species Aythya marila. The sequence continues at coordinate 55,830 of NW_028136876.1, read as the reverse complement.
CTTAACCTAACCCTAAACCTTACCCTTATCCTAACACTTACCCTTACCGTAAACCTTACCCTTTCTGCTACACTTACCCTTAGCCTAAATCTAAACCTTACACTTACCCTTAGCCTAACCCTCGCCCTTACCGTTACCCATACCCTTATTCTTACCCTTACCGTAACCCTTACCTTTACACTTACGGTTACCATTAACCTTACCCTTACCCTAACACTTATCCTTAACCTAACCCTTACCCCAACCCTTACCCTGACCCTTACATTAACCCTAACCCTTACCCTAAACCTTACACTTACTCTTAACCTTAACCTTACCCTTAACATTCACCTAATACTTACGCATACGTTTTCCTGACTTTAACCCTAAAACTAACCCTAACCATTACCCTAACATTTAACCTTACCCTAACCCTAACCCTTACTCTAACCCTTACCCTGACCTGTACCCTTACACTTACCCTTACCCTTATACTTACCCTAATTCTTACCCATACCCTAACACATATTTGTACCCTTAACCTTACCGTTACCCTTAACCTTACCCTTACCCTTACTCTATCCCTTACCCTTACGCTTACCCTTAACATAAACCTTACCCTTGACCTTACCCTTACCATAAGCCATACAACAACACTTACATGTACACTTACGCTTGCACTTACCCTAGCAATTACTCGTACAATTACCCTTAACCTTACTATTAAGCTAACCCTAAACCTTACCCTTATCCTAACACTTACCCTTATCCTAAACCTTACCCTTTCTGCTACACTTACCCTTTGCCTAATTCTAAACCTTACCCGAACCCTCAGCCTTACCTAAATCTAACTAAAATCTAACCATTACCCGAACCCCTCACCCTTACAATATACATATTTTTACCCTTTACCTAAACCTTTACCCCAACCCTTACCTTGACCCTTACATTAACCCTAATCCTTACACTAAACCTTAAACTTACTCTTAACCTTAACCTTAGCTGTAACCTAATACTTACTCTTACGTTTCCCTCACCCTAACCCTAAAATTAACCCTAACCATTACCCTAACACTTACCCTTACCCTAACCCTTACTCTAACCCTTACAATTACCCATACTTTTACACATACCCTTACACTTACCCTTACTCTTAAACTTACACTAACCCTTACCCTTAACTAAATCTAACCCTTACACTAAACATCATCCTTACCCTTACCATTATCCCTTCTCTTACCCTTATCCTAAACATTTCCCAAACCCTTACCCTTACATTAAACCTAACCCTTACCATAACTCTTAACCTTATCCTTAAACTTAACCTAATACTTACCCTTCCGTTTCCCTCACCCTAAACCTAAAATTAGCCTAACCATTACCCTAGCACTTACCCTTACTCTAACCCTTACCATGAACTGAAGTGTAAGTGTTAGGATAACGGTAACCTTAAGGGTGACCCTTAAGCTGATCCTTAATGTTTATGGTTAGGTTAAGAGTAATTGTACGAGTAATTACTAGGATAAGTGTAAGCGTAAGTGTACATGTAAGTGTTGATGTATGGCTTATGGTAAGGGTAAGGTAAAGGGTAAGGTTTATGTTAAGGGAAAGTGTAAGAGTAACAGATAGAATAAGGGTAAGTGTAACGGTTAAGTGTTAGGGTAATGGTTAGGGTTAATTTTAGGATTAGGGTGAGAAAAACGTAAGGTTAAGTACTAGCTTAAGGTTAAGGGTAAGGTTAAGGTTAAGAGTAAGTGTAAGGTTTAGGTTAAGGGTTAGGGTTAATGTAAGGTTCAGGGAAAGGTTTGGGGTAAGGTTTAGGGTTAGGTTCAGCTTAAGGGTAAGGGTTGGGGTAAGGTTAAGGGTATGGATAAGGATAAGTGTAAGGGATAGGGTAAGGGTAAGGGTTAGCGTAAGGGTAAGATTAATGGTAATGTTTATGTTAAGGGTAAGCGTAAGGGTAACGGATAGAGTAAGGGTAAGGGTAACGGTAAGGTTAAGGGTACAAATATGTGTTAGGGTATGGGTTATGGTATGGGTAAGAGTTAGGGTAATGTAAGGGTAAGGGTGAGTGTAAGGGTATGGGTCAGGGTAAGGGTTAGAGTAAGGGTTAGGGTTAGGGTAAGGGTAAGTGTTAGAATAATGGTTAGGGTTAATTTTAGGGTTAGGGTGAGGGAAACGTAAGGGTAAGTATTGGGTTAAGGTAAGGGTAAGTGTAACGTTTAGATTTAGGCTAATGGTAAATGTAGCAGAAAGGGTAAGGTTTACGATAAGGGTAAGTGTTAGGGTAAGGTTTAGGATAACATAAAGGGTAAGGATTACGGTAAGGGTAAGGGTACGGGTAGAATTTGTTAGAATATGGCTTATGGTAAGGGTAAGGTTTAGGGTAAGAGTAAGTGTAAGTGTATGTGTAAGGGTACGGGTCATTGTAAGGGTTAGAGTAAGGGTTAGGGTAAGGGTAGGTGTTAGGGTAATGGTTAGGGTTAATTTTAGGGTTAGGGTGAGGGAAACGGAAGGGTAAGTATTAGGTTAAGGTTAAGGGTAAGGTTAAGGTTAAGAGTAAGTGTAAGTTTTAGGGTAAGAGTAAGGGTTAATGTAAGGGTCAGGGTAAGGGTTAAGGTAAGGTTTAGGGTTAGAGTTAGGTTAAGGTTAAGGTTTAGGGTAAGGGTAAGTTATATGTATAAGGATAAGTGTAAGGGTAAGTGTTAGGGTAAGTGTAAGGATAAGGATAAGTGTACAAGTCAGGGTAAGGTTTAGAGTTAGGATTAGGGTTTGGGTTAGGGTAAGGGTAAGTGTTAGGGTAATGGTTAGGGTTAATTTTAGGTGTAGGGTGATGGATAAGAAAGGGTAAGTAGTAGGTTAAGGTTAAGCGTAAGGTTAAGGTTAAGAGTAAGTGTAAGTTTTAGGGTACGGTTTAGGGTTAATGTAAGGGTCAGGGTAAGTGTTTGGGTAAGATTTAGGGTTAGGGTAAGAGTAAGTATATGGGTAATGGTAAGGGTAAGTGTTAGGGTTAGGGTAAGTGTAAGGTTTAGATTTAGGCTAAGGGTAAGTGTAGCAGAAAGGGTAAGGGTTACGGTAAGTGTAAGTGTAAGGATAAGGTTAAGGTTTAGGCTTACGTTAAGGGTAAGGGTAATGCTTTGGTAAGGGTAAGAGTAAGGGTAAAGGTAAGGGTTACGGTAAGGGTAAGGGTACTGGTAGAAGTATGTGTTAGAGTACGGCTTATGGTAAGGGTACAAGTAGCTCCCCCCCCAGAGACAGGACCCAAAGGTGTACAACCAGTTCCCAACACCCCTGAGACACAGGCCCCAACCGCCCCCCCAGACACAGCGACCCAAATTCTACAAGCAGCTCCCAACCCCTGCCAGGCAGGCCCCCTACCCTATACAAGCAGCTCCCAACCCTCCCCCCCCCCCGAGGGAGGCCCCAAAGGTGTCAGCTCCCAACCCCCTCAATGCTGGCCCCTAGGGTCTACAAGCAGCTCCCCCCTTGCCCCCAGATACCGGCCCCCAGACACAGACCCCAAAAGCCTAATCACAGGCCCTGAACTCTAGAGGCAGGCTCCAAAACCCAGGACAAAGCCCCAGTGGTTCGAGACAGGGCCCAAATCCCAGACACAGGCCCCAAAGTTAAACATATGCCAAAAAAAGTATTAGTGCTGGTGCCAAATGTTACAGACAGGCCCAAAAGCCCGAGATGCTCAAGGCTGAGACGTAACTTGGCTTTCTGAATTACTGGAAAGCAGCTTTCATTCTCAGATAATTGTATGCAGGCTGATTAAGGAGCTATTGGGGAGGCAAGGACAATCCCCAGACAAGGACTGTATATCTCGAAACAAGACACTGGAACTCATGATAAGGAAGCGGCAGGCGGACAGAGAAACAAATGTAAGGACTATAACTCTCGAAACTGGACATTGGAATTCATTATAAAGATACAACAAACGGGAGAATTGGCAACAACCAGCTCTTGCAATTAAGAAACATGCCAATTCAGCAGATTCCTGACCAAAGGTGAAAAGTACACTGTGAGGAAGACTCGGGGTCTTCCTCCCAAAGACCCCTGCCCACGTCCCAAAGACCCCTGCCCACAATTCTTGGAAGGCTCTGCGCAGGCGCAAGGTGCCAAAAGGCTAATTAGCATGAGAAGCGAGGGAAGGCGGGGATAGGTAATGCATATGTATAGGTGCTTGTAGAATATTGATAGATTGATTGTATAAATTCAAGACTGCTTTCTGCTTTGGGTATGCACGATAGGTGGAGAGATCCCCCGTGCATCCAGCGCTGCAATAAAGAATATACCACTTAAAGGAATTTCGGCTTCGATCTTTGAATCAATATGGCGACCCAGATGGGACAACCTCTCTGCCGGACTGCAGGACCTGCTGGGAACAGGACTCCCTAGGGTACCCCCGGGATTTCCCGGAGGGACTCCTCGACTCACCGGATCACTGCGGAGGCAGACAAGGACCCCATCATTGTAAGTGAGTATATTCTTTATTCTGGTTTGGTTTTCTGGTAGACCGGTCATCTGGAACTGTCTGTAAGTCAGAAGGTGATCTTCTGCGAGGCAGTGTTTGGTATATACTTTGTGGTTAGCACCATAAGTACATGTTTGGGGACCTTAAGGAAGGAGCTCGCTTTAAGGTCCATCTGGAATTGTGTTGTCTATTTCGGTTTTCTGACCCATGGAGTATGATATTTAACTCTGGTTATTGTTACTGCGATTTTGGCTATTTTCCTGGTGGTAATAGTAGGTTCGTGGCATTGTTATAAGAAAGATATCGTTACGGTGTTACACAGTTTGGTTTTCTGACTTATCGCATGTGGAATTTGACTCTGACTATTGTTACTGTGATTTTGGCAATATTGCTGGTAATAGTAGTTTTGTGGCATCGCTACTGAAAGATATTGCGTGCCCGTATTTTTGTGAGTGATACGTTTTGTGATACGCTTTTGTAAGTAACATGTGTATTCTGAAAGTGTAAACTGGAAACTGGGGGGGCAAACAAGCAGTGAAATTTTAAAGAAAAGTGTGTTAGGATGTGTTTTAAGTCACTGGAAGGATATTGGAGGATCTGCCGGTGGAAGTGTGAACAGGAAAACATTGATAAAATATCGTAATCAGTGGTGGCCGCTTTATAAGCTGGAATGTGGAGAAAAGTGGCCCCTAAATGGAACTTTAAACTATAATATTTTGCTACAGTTAATGTTGTTTTTTGAGAAGCAGAACAGGATGAAATGTTGTATACTGATGTTTCAGCATCTTGGTGGGAAAAGGTAGGGAATTAAGTTGGCCCCTGACTGAACCTTTGATGTTGGCATTAGAGAAGTACAGGCTGGAGAAAGATAAAGGAAGTGTTAAAAGGGTTGTTGAAAGTGTTAAAGGTGTTTGAAGTTGAATGAGCAGGGAAAGAGGATGTAGGAATGTTAATAGTTCTGCCTCTGCCCGAGGCAGAGATCTTAAAATCATGGGTGTTAGCCCTTTAGGGCAAAGGGACCATGATCGGTCCGAGAGAGTTGTCACAGAAACAGAAAAGAGGTCAACTCTAAAACAACCTGAGTTCATGTGCGAGCTCAGATTGCTGATGGGACCGTTCAGGGAACTGTGGACAATTGCATTCCCCTGACCGACCCCCACTAAGACCCGAATCATCCTGAAAATTATGAACGGTTAAGTAAATACTAAAACCTGGATGAATTGGGAATTGAGAATATGCTTCCAACAAGGTCTAAAAGAAAGCCCTATGGAATTTTTGGACCAACTCTGAAATGTAATGAAAATAAATAAATAAATAACTAAATAAATAAAACAAAACGGTTTGGACCTGGCTTTGGAGGACAAATTGACTAGCCTTTTCCTAGGGTAATCAACCCCTGATTTCAACAGGAATAACGGGGACCTGGGGAATCTACCCTAGCGGATCCTCCACTGGTTATAATGAAGCTAGGGGAGGAATGGAAGTGAAATTTCTTATTGCTATGGGGCAACGTATTCAGTTCTAAATCAAGCATTAATGCCTTCACAGAATTATTATGTTAGGGTAAAAGGTGTGTCGTGGTTTAACCCGGCCGGCAGCTAAACACCACGCAGCTGTTCGCTCCCCCTCCCCCTCCCTCTCTGGGACGGGGGAGAGAAATGGAAAGTGAAGCCTGTGAGTTGAGATAAAGACAGTTTAATAAGACAAAATAATAATAATAATAATAATAATAATAATAATAATAATAATAATACAATGATGATAATAGTACCACTACTAATAATGTGTACAAACAAGTGATGCACAATGCAATTGCTCACCACCCGCTGACCGATGCCCAGCCTAACCCCGAGCAGTCCGGCCCCCTCCCCCTGGCTAGCCACCCCTATGTATTGTTTAGCCTGACGTCAGATGCTATGGAATACCCCTTTGGCTAGTTTGGGTCACCTGTCCTGGGTCTGTCCCCTCCCAGCTCTTACTGCACCCCCAGCCTGCCTGTTGGCAGGACAGAGCAAGAAGCTGAGATGTCCTTGGCTTGGTATAAGCATTGCTCTGCAACAATTAAAACATCGGGGTGTTACCAGCACTCTTCTCACCCTAAGCCAAAACATAGCATTCTCCCAGCTACTAGGAAGAAAATTAACTCTGTTCTAACTGAAACCAGGACAAGGTGTAACCGAAAAGGCTTATTTTTGTGAACCTTTGAAGTACAAGTTAGGGAAACAATGGGGCATACACAGATTTTTATCTATGCCTAGCTCCTCATGGGCACTCTTAGGTAGAGATTCATTAGAGCAAGTAGGAGCAGAAATTGTCTTTGAAAAAGGGAAAATGGAATTAAGAACAGGAGAAGAACAACTAATAAATGTGTTAAGCTTGGCACTAATACAAACTGACCCTAAAAGTGAAATACCTTTAGAGATCACAGATCAAGTATGTCCAGGAGTTTGGGCTACCGAAGTCCCTGGAAGAGCTAAAAATGTGACCTTAATGATTATTAAATTAAAGCCAGGAGAGAAACCCGTTAAGGTTAAGTAATATCCTTTGAGGATAGAAGATAGGAAAGGAATTAAAGAGATAATTGATCAATTTTTACAGTATGGATTATTGATTGAATGCGAATCAGAATACAATGCACCCATATTGCCAATTAAAAAGGCAGATGAAAAAGCTATAGGCTAGTTCCGGATTTGAGGGCCATAAATAAAATCACTGAGGATATACATCCAGTAGTGGCAAACCCTTATACTTTGCTGACTAAATTAAAGAATAGTCAAGTCTGGTTTACCGTACTGGATTTAAAAGATGCCTTCTTCTGCCTAGGCTTAGCCACAGAAAGCCAAAACCTATTCGCCTTTGAATGGGAAAATCCCGATTCAGGCAGAAAGACGCAGCTTACGTGGACATTACTACCTCAAGGATTCAAGAATAGCCCCACTATTTTTGGAAACCAATTAGCAAGGGAACTCGAAACATGGATACCTCCGGACACTGAAGGTGCTTTGTTACAATATGTAGATGATCTCTTAATAGCTACCGAGACTAAAGGGAGTTGTATTCAATGGACTATAAGTCGTCTTAATTTTCTGGGTTTAAATGGATATCAAGTCTCTTGACAGAAAGTCCAGCTGGCTCAACAAAGTGTGACCTATCTGGGATTTGACATTTCGGAAGGACAACGAGAACTAGGAACTGAACATAAGGAAGTCATTTGCCGGACTCCAGAACCTCAAATGGTAAAGGAGCTACAAACCTTTTTAGGAATGACAGGTTGGTGTCGCCTTTGGATTTATAATTATGGACTATTGGTAAAGCCTCTATGTGAATTGATAAAGATTAACCAGTCAAAGTTAGTCTGGACTGGAGAAGCACAAAAAGTCTTTAAACAACTTAAACAAGAATTGATGATTTTGAAATATCAAGCAATATTGGTAGAACAGGACGACGTGGAAATTGTGATAATTCATATTGTGAATCTAGCCTCTTTTCTTAGTGATGCTCCGGCACAAGCTGTGATTCACGATTGTTTAGAAACTCTAGAGACTGTGTATTCCAGCCGACCAGACCTTAAGGAGGAGCCCATGGAAGATGCGGAAGACACTTGGTTCACGGATGGGAGCAGTTTTGTTACGCAAAGACAACGTAAAGCTGGATATGCTATAACAACTACTCAGCAGGTAATCGAGTCTAAGCCTTTACCCCCTGGAACATCAGCTCAAAAGGCGGAGATAGTTGCTCTCACGAGAGCATTGGAACTGGCAGCGGGAAAAAGGGTAAATATTTGGACAGATTCTAAATATACATTCGGCGTGGTACATGCTCATGGAGCAATTTGGAAAGAACATGGATTGCTGACCGCTCAGTGAAAACACAAAATATGCTGAAGAAATTTTAAAATTGTTAGAGGCTGTAAAACAACCAGAAAAGGTAGCTATCATGCATTGTCAGGGACACCAAAAGGGGAACACCGATTTTGAAATTGGAAAATCGATTGGCAGAGGCTAAGCAGGCAGCTGAAATAACTGAGGTGAAGGCATTGTCTTTGATACCAGACGGTAAAATCCAAACTATATCCAAATTATACAAAAGAAGACTTAAAATTAATTGAAGATTTGAAAGGTAAAATGAAACCAGATGGATGAGTATATTTAAAAGATAACCCCATAGTAATACCCTCTAGTTTGACATGGCCCATAGTTCTTACAGAACACAATAAAACGCACTGGGGAGCTGGCACACTGCATAAGAGCCCGAGTCAGACATTAGTGGGACGATATGATAAAACAAGTAACTCAACAATGTAGCATTTGCTTACACAATAACCCCAATACCAAGAATAGAATAAAATTTGGAATAATCGGTAAAGGAAATTATTCGGGGCAACAGTGGCAAATTGATTTTTCAGAACTCCCTAGAAAAGGGGGGTATCATTATTTACTGGTTCTGACTGACACGTTTTCAGGAAGGCCTGAAGCCTTTCCCTGTCGAACAAACAAAGCAAGAGAAGTGGTTAAAGTCTTGTTAAATGAAATAATACCGTGCTTTGGGATTCTAGTAGCAATGTCTTCTGATAGAGTTTCACATTTTTGTGCACAAGTGGTAGAACAGATAAGTAAGATTCTAAAGATAGATTGGCAACTGCATACTCCTTATAGACCACAGGCAAGTGGACAGGTAGAAAAAATGAACCATTTAATTAAACAATAAATAGCTAAAATTGGATTAGAAGCTAATTTGTCATGGCCTCAATCCCTCCCTTTAGCATTACTTGGAATTAGAGTTAAACCTAGAATAAAAGGAAATTTGAGTCCCTTCAAAATCTTATATGGAAGGCCATAGCCATTTCTATTTAGTGGAGAGGACCTAACGCAGTTAGGATCAGAATATTTATATGCTTATATAACTGAACTTCAGAAACAATTAAATAAAGTACATACATTTGTTTTAGGGACCAGGGCTAGAGGGTTGGATCAACCAATCCACCCCTTTAAGCTCGGGGATTATATATATATAAAGACTTTTTCAGGACAACCCGTACAGGAAAAATGGAAGGAAAGTGGATGGGAGCATACCAAGTATTACTGACAACACACACCGCCATTAAGATTAAGAAGCAAGCAGCTTGGATCCACAATTCAAGGGTGAAGAAGGCCCCGGCGAGGATATGGACCACCACTCCAATTGGACCAACAAAATTACGGTTTTCCAGATCCTAATGATTGCAGGGGTGCGGTTCTCGGATTTGGGGTGGGCAACTTGGGATGAGAACTTACACCTGACCTTAATACAAACAATTTCTCAAGTAACTAATAAGACGAACTGTTGGGTATGCACCCATCTGCCACAGCATGGGAATAAGGGTGTATCGTTAATTGGGATTCCCTTGCCTGCAAACTTATCTTGGACTAATTTGTGGGAAAACACGTCTTGGGGTCGAAAATATTAAGCAGTTTTGGAACTAGAAGTGAGTAGCTTCATGCCGTTAGAATCCTATTATGTATGTGTACAAAGGTGTAACCCGCCTAAGGGTATAGGAAAACAGCATTGTATAAATACGGATACTACTTATGTGGGAAATCAGACATCTTGTAATTGAACAATTGATATTAGTACGACTAGCGGCTGGGCAAATTCAACCAGCTGGACGGTTCCAGAAGGAAAAGGGTGGTATTGGCTATGCAATGATACAGCCCGTAAGGTCTTGCCTGAGAATTGGAAGGGAACTTGCACTCTTGGAGCGGTAGTCCCCAATATGACAGTACATGATGTAGTGCCTCAAGGTTACTTGAGAAATCATATCCGGAGAATCAGATGAAAAATTAACAATCCATTGGTAGAGAGACACACCCCTTTTCATAGTTTTGTGCGATGGTTTATCCCATGGTTAGGAGTGAGTGAATTGGAAAAGGCAATAGTTAATATTTCTGCAATTATAGAGAAGTTAGAAAACAAAATTCTGGATGCTATAAAGGCTCAACAAGAAGAGATATCTAGTTTATCACAGGTAGTGTTACAAAATCGGATGGCCCTAGACTTGTTACTGGCCACTCAAGGGGGAGTCTGTACAGTAATAAACACAAGTTGTTGTATGTATGTAGATCAGAGTGGAAGGATCTCTACCGACCTGGAAGAAATATGGAAGCAGACAAGGATCCTACATGAGATCAGTAAAGATGATCTTTCATGGAGTTTTAGTGAACTATGGAATAAGTTAACCTCCTGGTTGCCCAATTTCCAATGGTTGAAACAAGTATTCATTGCTCTAATCGTATTAGTAGTGTTAGGAATATTTGTGTGCATGTTGTTTAGATGCCTGCTTTGTTGTGTTACTGTAAATAAAGAAAGTATCTGATGCAAAAGAATTTGCATGGGAAAAGAAAAGGGGGGATTGATTAAGGAGGTATTGGGGAGGCAAGGACAATCCCCAGACAAGGACTGTATATCTCGAAACAAGACACTGGAACTCATGATAAGGAAGCGGCAGGCAGACAGAGAAACAAATGTAAGGACTATAACTCTCGAAACTGGACATTGGAATTCATTATAAAGATACAACAAACGGGAGAATTGGCAACAACCAGCTCTTGCAATTAAGAAACATGCCAATTCAGCAGATTCCTGACCAAAGGTGAAAAGTACACTGTGAGGAAGACTCGGGGTCTTCCTCCCAAAGACCCCTGCCCACGTCCCAAAGACCCCTGCCCACAATTCTTGGAAGGCTCTGCGCAGGCGCAAGGTGCCAAAAGGCTAATTAGCATGAGAAGCGAGGGAAGGCGGGGATAGGTAATGCATATGTATAGGTGCTTGTAGAATATTGATAGATTGATTGTATAAATTCAAGACTGCTTTCTGCTTTGGGTATGCACGATAGGTGGAGAGATCCCCCGTGCATCCAGCGCTGCAATAAAGAATATACCACTTAAAGGAATTTCGGCTTCGATCTTTGAATCAATATGACGACCCAGATGGGACAACCTCTCTGCCGGACTGCAGGACCTGCTGGGAACAGGACTCCCTAGGGTACCCCCGGGATTTCCCGGAGGGACTCCTCGACTCACCGGATCACTGCGGAGGCAGACAAGGACCCCATCATTGTAAGTGAGTATATTCTTTATTCTGGTTTGGTTTTCTGGTAGACCGGTCATCTGGAACTGTCTGTAAGTCAGAAGGTGATCTTCTGCGAGGCAGTGTTTGGTATATACTTTGTGGTTAGCACCATAAGTACATGTTTGGGGACCTTAAGGAAGGAGCTCGCTTTAAGGTCCATCTGGAATTGTGTTGTCTATTTCGGTTTTCTGACCCATGGAGTATGATATTTAACTCTGGTTATTGTTACTGCGATTTTGGCTATTTTCCTGGTGGTAATAGTAGGTTCGTGGCATTGTTATAAGAAAGATATCGTTACGGTGTTACACAGTTTGGTTTTCTGACTTATCGCATGTGGAATTTGACTCTGACTATTGTTACTGTGATTTTGGCAATATTGCTGGTAATAGTAGTTTTGTGGCATCGCTACTGAAAGATATTGCGTGCCCGTATTTTTGTGAGTGATACGTTTTGTGATACGCTTTTGTAAGTAACATGTGTATTCTGAAAGTGTAAACTGGAAACTGGGGGGGCAAACAAGCAGTGAAATTTTAAAGAAAAGTGTGTTAGGATGTGTTTTAAGTCACTGGAAGGATATTGGAGGATCTGCCGGTGGAAGTGTGAACAGGAAAACATTGATAAAATATCGTAATCAGTGGTGGCCGCTTTATAAGCTGGAATGTGGAGAAAAGTGGCCCCTAAATGGAACTTTAAACTATAATATTTTGCTACAGTTAATGTTGTTTTTTGAGAAGCAGAACAGGATGAAATGTTGTATACTGATGTTTCAGCATCTTGGTGGGAAAAGGTAGGGAATTAAGTTGGCCCCTGACTGAACCTTTGATGTTGGCATTAGAGAAGTACAGGCTGGAGAAAGATAAAGGAAGTGTTAAAAGGGTTGTTGAAAGTGTTAAAGGTGTTTGAAGTTGAATGAGCAGGGAAAGAGGATGTAGGAATGTTAATAGTTCTGCCTCTGCCCGAGGCAGAGATCTTAAAATCATGGGTGTTAGCCCTTTAGGGCAAAGGGACCATGATCGGTCCGAGAGAGTTGTCACAGAAACAGAAAAGAGGTCAACTCTAAAACAACCTGAGTTCATGTGCGAGCTCAGATTGCTGATGGGACCGTTCAGGGAACTGTGGACAATTGCATTCCCCTGACCGACCCCCACTAAGACCCGAATCATCCTGAAAATTATGAACGGTTAAGTAAATACTAAAACCTGGATGAATTGGGAATTGAGAATATGCTTCCAACAAGGTCTAAAAGAAAGCCCTATGGAATTTTTGGACCAACTCTGAAATGTAATGAAAATAAATAAATAAATAAAACAAAACGGTTTGGACCTGGCTTTGGAGGACAAATTGACTAGCCTTTTCCTAGGGTAATCAACCCCTGATTTCAACAGGAATAACGGGGACCTGGGGAATCTACCCTAGCGGATCCTTCACTGGTTATAATGAAGCTAGGGGAGGAATGGAAGTGAAATTTCTTATTGCTATGGGGCAACGTATTCAGTTCTAAATCAAGCATTAATGCCTTCACAGAATTATTATGTTAGGGTAAAAGGTGTGTCGTGGTTTAACCCGGCCGGCAGCTAAACACCACGCAGCTGTTCGCTCCCCCTCCCCCTCCCTCTCTGGGACGGGGGAGAGAAATGGAAAGTGAAGCCTGTGAGTTGAGATAAAGACAGTTTAATAAGACAAAATAATAATAATAATAATAATAATAATAATAATAATAATAATAATAATAATAATAATAATACAATGATGATAATAGTACCACTACTAATAATGTGTACAAACAAGTGATGCACAATGCAATTGCTCACCACCCGCTGACCGATGCCCAGCCTAACCCCGAGCAGTCCGGCCCCCTCCCCCTGGCTAGCCACCCCTATGTATTGTTTAGCCTGACGTCAGATGCTATGGAATACCCCTTTGGCTAGTTTGGGTCACCTGTCCTGGGTCTGTCCCCTCCCAGCTCTTACTGCACCCCCAGCCTGCCTGTTGGCAGGACAGAGCAAGAAGCTGAGATGTCCTTGGCTTGGTATAAGCATTGCTCTGCAACAATTAAAACATCGGGGTGTTACCAGCACTCTTCTCACCCTAAGCCAAAACATAGCATTCTCCCAGCTACTAGGAAGAAAATTAACTCTGTTCTAACTGAAACCAGGACAAGGTGTAACCGAAAAGGCTTATTTTTGGGAACCTTTGAAGTACAAATTAGGGAAACAATGGGGCATACACAGATTTTTATCTATGCCTAGCTCCTCATGGGCACTCTTAGGTAGAGATTCATTAGAGCAAGTAGGAGCAGAAATTGTCTTTGAAAAAGGGAAAATGGAATTAAGAACAGGAGAAGAACAACTAATAAATGTGTTAAGCTTGGCACTAATACAAACTGACCCTAAAAGTGAAATACCTTTAGAGATCACAGATCAAGTATGTCCAGGAGTTTGGGCTACCGAAGTCCCTGGAAGAGCTAAAATGTGACCTTAATGATTATTAAATTAAAGCCAGGAGAGAAACCCGTTAAGGTTAAGTAATATCCTTTGAGGATAGAAGATAGGAAAGGAATTAAAGAGATAATTGATCAATTTTTACAGTATGGATTATTGATTGAATGCGAATCAGAATACAATGCACCCATATTGCCAATTAAAAAGGCAGATGAAAAAGCTATAGGCTAGTTCCGGATTTGAGGGCCATAAATAAAATCACTGAGGATATACATCCAGTAGTGGCAAACCCTTATACTTTGCTGACTAAATTAAAGAATAGTCAAGTCTGGTTTACCGTACTGGATTTAAAAGATGCCTTCTTCTGCCTAGGCTTAGCCACAGAAAGCCAAAACCTATTCGCCTTTGAATGGGAAAATCCCGATTCAGGCAGAAAGACGCAGCTTACGTGGACATTACTACCTCAAGGATTCAAGAATAGCCCCACTATTTTTGGAAACCAATTAGCAAGGGAACTCGAAACATGGATACCTCCGGACACTGAAGGTGCTTTGTTACAATATGTAGATGATCTCTTAATAGCTACCGAGACTAAAGGGAGTTGTATTCAATGGACTATAAGTCGTCTTAATTTTCTGGGTTTAAATGGATATCAAGTCTCTTGACAGAAAGTCCAGCTGGCTCAACAAAGTGTGACCTATCTGGGATTTGACATTTCGGAAGGACAACGAGAACTAGGAACTGAACATAAGGAAGTCATTTGCCGGACTCCAGAACCTCAAATGGTAAAGGAGCTACAAACCTTTTTAGGAATGACAGGTTGGTGTCGCCTTTGGATTTATAATTATGGACTATTGGTAAAGCCTCTATGTGAATTGATAAAGATTAACCAGTCAAAGTTAGTCTGGACTGGAGAAGCACAAAAAGTCTTTAAACAACTTAAACAAGAATTGATGATTTTGAAATATCAAGCAATATTGGTAGAACAGGACGACGTGGAAATTGTGATAATTCATATTGTGAATCTAGCCTCTTTTCTTAGTGATGCTCCGGCACAAGCTGTGATTCACGATTGTTTAGAAACTCTAGAGACTGTGTATTCCAGCCGACCAGACCTTAAGGAGGAGCCCATGGAAGATGCGGAAGACACTTGGTTCACGGATGGGAGCAGTTTTGTTACGCAAAGACAACGTAAAGCTGGATATGCTATAACAACTACTCAGCAGGTAATCGAGTCTAAGCCTTTACCCCCTGGAACATCAGCTCAAAAGGCGGAGATAGTTGCTCTCACGAGAGCATTGGAACTGGCAGCGGGAAAAAGGGTAAATATTTGGACAGATTCTAAATATACATTCGGCGTGGTACATGCTCATGGAGCAATTTGGAAAGAACATGGATTGCTGACCGCTCAGTGAAAACACAAAATATGCTGAAGAAATTTTAAAATTGTTAGAGGCTGTAAAACAACCAGAAAAGGTAGCTATCATGCATTGTCAGGGACACCAAAAGGGGAACACCGATTTTGAAATTGGAAAATCGATTGGCAGAGGCTAAGCAGGCAGCTGAAATAACTGAGGTGAAGGCATTGTCTTTGATACCAGACGGTAAAATCCAAACTATATCCAAATTATACAAAAGAAGACTTAAAATTAATTGAAGATTTGAAAGGTAAAATGAAACCAGATGGATGAGTATATTTAAAAGATAACCCCATAGTAATACCCTCTAGTTTGACATGGCCCATAGTTCTTACAGAACACAATAAAACGCACTGGGGAGCTGGCACACTGCATAAGAGCCCGAGTCAGACATTAGTGGGACGATATGATAAAACAAGTAACTCAACAATGTAGCATTTGCTTACACAATAACCCCAATACCAAGAATAGAATAAAATTTGGAATAATCGGTAAAGGAAATTATTCGGGGCAACAGTGGCAAATTGATTTTTCAGAACTCCCTAGAAAAGGGGGGTATCATTATTTACTGGTTCTGACTGACACGTTTTCAGGAAGGCCTGAAGCCTTTCCCTGTCGAACAAACAAAGCAAGAGAAGTGGTTAAAGTCTTGTTAAATGAAATAATACCGTGCTTTGGGATTCTAGTAGCAATGTCTTCTGATAGAGTTTCACATTTTTGTGCACAAGTGGTAGAACAGATAAGTAAGATTCTAAAGATAGATTGGCAACTGCATACTCCTTATAGACCACAGGCAAGTGGACAGGTAGAAAAAATGAACCATTTAATTAAACAATAAATAGCTAAAATTGGATTAGAAGCTAATTTGTCATGGCCTCAATCCCTCCCTTTAGCATTACTTGGAATTAGAGTTAAACCTAGAATAAAAGGAAATTTGAGTCCCTTCAAAATCTTATATGGAAGGCCATAGCCATTTCTATTTAGTGGAGAGGACCTAACGCAGTTAGGATCAGAATATTTATATGCTTATATAACTGAACTTCAGAAACAATTAAATAAAGTACATACATTTGTTTTAGGGACCAGGGCTAGAGGGTTGGATCAACCAATCCACCCCTTTAAGCTCGGGGATTATATATATATAAAGACTTTTTCAGGACAACCCGTACAGGAAAAATGGAAGGAAAGTGGATGGGAGCATACCAAGTATTACTGACAACACACACCGCCATTAAGATTAAGAAGCAAGCAGCTTGGATCCACAATTCAAGGGTGAAGAAGGCCCCGGCGAGGATATGGACCACCACTCCAATTGGACCAACAAAATTACGGTTTTCCAGATCCTAATGATTGCAGGGGTGCGGTTCTCGGATTTGGGGTGGGCAACTTGGGATGAGAACTTACACCTGACCTTAATACAAACAATTTCTCAAGTAACTAATAAGACGAACTGTTGGGTATGCACCCATCTGCCACAGCATGGGAATAAGGGTGTATCGTTAATTGGGATTCCCTTGCCTGCAAACTTATCTTGGACTAATTTGTGGGAAAACACGTCTTGGGGTCGAAAATATTAAGCAGTTTTGGAACTAGAAGTGAGTAGCTTCATGCCGTTAGAATCCTATTATGTATGTGTACAAAGGTGTAACCCGCCTAAGGGTATAGGAAAACAGCATTGTATAAATACGGATACTACTTATGTGGGAAATCAGACATCTTGTAATTGAACAATTGATATTAGTACGACTAGCGGCTGGGCAAATTCAACCAGCTGGACGGTTCCAGAAGGAAAAGGGTGGTATTGGCTATGCAATGATACAGCCCGTAAGGTCTTGCCTGAGAATTGGAAGGGAACTTGCACTCTTGGAGCGGTAGTCCCCAATATGACAGTACATGATGTAGTGCCTCAAGGTTACTTGAGAAATCATATCCGGAGAATCAGATGAAAAATTAACAATCCATTGGTAGAGAGACACACCCCTTTTCATAGTTTTGTGCGATGGTTTATCCCATGGTTAGGAGTGAGTGAATTGGAAAAGGCAATAGTTAATATTTCTGCAATTATAGAGAAGTTAGAAAACAAAATTCTGGATGCTATAAAGGCTCAACAAGAAGAGATATCTAGTTTATCACAGGTAGTGTTACAAAATCGGATGGCCCTAGACTTGTTACTGGCCACTCAAGGGGGAGTCTGTACAGTAATAAACACAAGTTGTTGTATGTATGTAGATCAGAGTGGAAGGATCTCTACCGACCTGGAAGAAATATGGAAGCAGACAAGGATCCTACATGAGATCAGTAAAGATGATCTTTCATGGAGTTTTAGTGAACTATGGAATAAGTTAACCTCCTGGTTGCCCAATTTCCAATGGTTGAAACAAGTATTCATTGCTCTAATCGTATTAGTAGTGTTAGGAATATTTGTGTGCATGTTGTTTAGATGCCTGCTTTGTTGTGTTACTGTAAATAAAGAAAGTATCTGATGCAAAAGAATTTGCATGGGAAAAGAAAAGGGGGGATTGATTAAGGAGGTATTGGGGAGGCAAGGACAATCCCCAGACAAGGACTGTATATCTCGAAACAAGACACTGGAACTCATGATAAGGAAGCGGCAGGCAGACAGAGAAACAAATGTAAGGACTATAACTCTCGAAACTGGACATTGGAATTCATTATAAAGATACAACAAACGGGAGAATTGGCAACAACCAGCTCTTGCAATTAAGAAACATGCCAATTCAGCAGATTCCTGACCAAAGGTGAAAAGTACACTGTGAGGAAGACTCGGGGTCTTCCTCCCAAAGACCCCTGCCCACGTCCCAAAGACCCCTGCCCACAATTCTTGGAAGGCTCTGCGCAGGCGCAAGGTGCCAAAAGGCTAATTAGCATGAGAAGCGAGGGAAGGCGGGGATAGGTAATGCATATGTATAGGTGCTTGTAGAATATTGATAGATTGATTGTATAAATTCAAGACTGCTTTCTGCTTTGGGTATGCACGATAGGTGGAGAGATCCCCCGTGCATCCAGCGCTGCAATAAAGAATATACCACTTAAAGGAATTTCGGCTTCGATCTTTGAATCAATATGGCGACCCAGATGGGACAACCTCTCTGCCGGACTGCAGGACCTGCTGGGAACAGGACTCCCTAGGGTACCCCCGGGATTTCCCGGAGGGACTCCTCGACTCACCGGATCACTGTGGAGGCAGACAAGGACCCCATCATTGTAAGTGAGTATATTCTTTATTCTGGTTTGGTTTTCTGGTAGACCGGTCATCTGGAACTGTCTGTAAGTCAGAAGGTGATCTTCTGCGAGGCAGTGTTTGGTATATACTTTGTGGTTAGCACCATAAGTACATGTTTGGGGACCTTAAGGAAGGAGCTCGCTTTAAGGTCCATCTGGAATTGTGTTGTCTATTTCGGTTTTCTGACCCATGGAGTATGATATTTAACTCTGGTTATTGTTACTGCGATTTTGGCTATTTTCCTGGTGGTAATAGTAGGTTCGTGGCATTGTTATAAGAAAGATATCGTTACGGTATTACACAGTTCGGTTTTCTGACTTATCGCATGTGGAATTTGACTCTGACTATTGTTACTGTGATTTTGGCAATATTGCTGGTAATAGTAGTTTTGTGACATCGCTACTGAAAGATATTGCGTGCCCGTATTTTTGTGAGCGATACGTTTTGTGATACGCTTTTGTAAGTAACATGTGTATTCTGAAAGTGTAAACTGGAAACTGGGGGGGCAAACAAGCAGTGAAATTTTAAAGAAAAGTGTGTTAGGATGTGTTTTAAGTCACTGGAAGGATATTGGAGGATCTGCCGGTGGAAGTGTGAACAGGAAAACATTGATAAAATATCGTAATCAGTGGTGGCCGCTTTATAAGCTGGAATGTGGAGAAAAGTGGCCCCTAAATGGAACTTTAAACTATAATATTTTGCTACAGTTAATGTTGTTTTTTGAGAAGCAGAACAGGATGAAATGTTGTATACTGATGTTTCAGCATCTTGGTGGGAAAAGGTAGGGAATTAAGTTGGCCCCTGACTGAACCTTTGATGTTGGCATTAGAGAAGTACAGGCTGGAGAAAGATAAAGGAAGTGTTAAAAGGGTTGTTGAAAGTGTTAAAGGTGTTTGAAGTTGAATGAGCAGGGAAAGAGGATGTAGGAATGTTAATAGTTCTGCCTCTGCCCGAGGCAGAGATCTTAAAATCATGGGTGTTAGCCCTTTAGGGCAAAGGGACCATGATCGGTCCGAGAGAGTTGTCACAGAAACAGAAAAGAGGTCAACTCTAAAACAACCTGAGTTCATGTGCGAGCTCAGATTGCTGATGGGACCGTTCAGGGAACTGTGGACAATTGCATTCCCCTGACCGACCCCCACTAAGACCCGAATCATCCTGAAAATTATGAACGGTTAAGTAAATACTAAAACCTGGATGAATTGGGAATTGAGAATATGCTTCCAACAAGGTCTAAAAGAAAGCCCTATGGAATTTTTGGACCAACTCTGAAATGTAATGAAAATAAATAAATAAATAACTAAATAAATAAAACAAAACGGTTTGGACCTGGCTTTGGAGGACAAATTGACTAGCCTTTTCCTAGGGTAATCAACCCCTGATTTCAACAGGAATAACGGGGACCTGGGGAATCTACCCTAGCGGATCCTCCACTGGTTATAATGAAGCTAGGGGAGGAATGGAAGTGAAATTTCTTATTGCTATGGGGCAACGTATTCAGTTCTAAATCAAGCATTAATGCCTTCACAGAATTATTATGTTAGGGTAAAAGGTGTGTCGTGGTTTAACCCGGCCGGCAGCTAAACACCACGCAGCTGTTCGCTCCCCCTCCCCCTCCCTCTCTGGGACGGGGGAGAGAAATGGAAAGTGAAGCCTGTGAGTTGAGATAAAGACAGTTTAATAAGACAAAATAATAATAATAATAATAATAATAATAATAATAATAATAATAATAATAATAATAATAATAATAATACAATGATGATAATAGTACCACTACTAATAATGTGTACAAACAAGTGATGCACAATGCAATTGCTCACCACCCGCTGACCGATGCCCAGCCTAACCCCGAGCAGTCCGGCCCCCTCCCCCTGGCTAGCCACCCCTATGTATTGTTTAGCCTGACGTCAGATGCTATGGAATACCCCTTTGGCTAGTTTGGGTCACCTGTCCTGGGTCTGTCCCCTCCCAGCTCTTACTGCACCCCCAGCCTGCCTGTTGGCAGGACAGAGCAAGAAGCTGAGATGTCCTTGGCTTGGTATAAGCATTGCTCTGCAACAATTAAAACATCGGGGTGTTACCAGCACTCTTCTCACCCTAAGCCAAAACATAGCATTCTCCCAGCTACTAGGAAGAAAATTAACTCTGTTCTAACTGAAACCAGGACAAGGTGTAACCGAAAAGGCTTATTTTTGTGAACCTTTGAAGTACAAGTTAGGGAAACAATGGGGCATACACAGATTTTTATCTATGCCTAGCTCCTCATGGGCACTCTTAGGTAGAGATTCATTAGAGCAAGTAGGAGCAGAAATTGTCTTTGAAAAAGGGAAAATGGAATTAAGAACAGGAGAAGAACAACTAATAAATGTGTTAAGCTTGGCACTAATACAAACTGACCCTAAAAGTGAAATACCTTTAGAGATCACAGATCAAGTATGTCCAGGAGTTTGGGCTACCGAAGTCCCTGGAAGAGCTAAAAATGTGACCTTAATGATTATTAAATTAAAGCCAGGAGAGAAACCCGTTAAGGTTAAGTAATATCCTTTGAGGATAGAAGATAGGAAAGGAATTAAAGAGATAATTGATCAATTTTTACAGTATGGATTATTGATTGAATGCGAATTAGAATACAATGCACCCATATTGCCAATTAAAAAGGCAGATGAAAAAGCTATAGGCTAGTTCCGGATTTGAGGGCCATAAATAAAATCACTGAGGATATACATCCAGTAGTGGCAAACCCTTATACTTTGCTGACTAAATTAAAGAATAGTCAAGTCTGGTTTACCGTACTGGATTTAAAAGATGCCTTCTTCTGCCTAGGCTTAGCCACAGAAAGCCAAAACCTATTCGCCTTTGAATGGGAAAATCCCGATTCAGGCAGAAAGACGCAGCTTACGTGGACATTACTACCTCAAGGATTCAAGAATAGCCCCACTATTTTTGGAAACCAATTAGCAAGGGAACTCGAAACATGGATACCTCCGGACACTGAAGGTGCTTTGTTACAATATGTAGATGATCTCTTAATAGCTACCGAGACTAAAGGGAGTTGTATTCAATGGACTATAAGTCGTCTTAATTTTCTGGGTTTAAATGGATATCAAGTCTCTTGACAGAAAGTCCAGCTGGCTCAACAAAGTGTGACCTATCTGGGATTTGACATTTCGGAAGGACAACGAGAACTAGGAACTGAACATAAGGAAGTCATTTGCCGGACTCCAGAACCTCAAATGGTAAAGGAGCTACAAACCTTTTCAGGAATGACAGATTGGTGTCGCCTTTGGATTTATAATTATGGACTATTGGTAAAGCCTCTATGTGAATTGATAAAGATTAACCAGTCAAAGTTAGTCTGGACTGGAGAAGCACAAAAAGTCTTTAAACAACTTAAACAAGAATTGATGATTTTGAAATATCAAGCAATATTGGTAGAACAGGACGACGTGGAAATTGTGATAATTCATATTGTGAATCTAGCCTCTTTTCTTAGTGATGCTCCGGCACAAGCTGTGATTCACGATTGTTTAGAAACTCTAGAGACTGTGTATTCCAGCCGACCAGACCTTAAGGAGGAGCCCATGGAAGATGCGGAAGACACTTGGTTCACGGATGGGAGCAGTTTTGTTACGCAAAGACAACGTAAAGCTGGATATGCTATAACAACTACTCAGCAGGTAATCGAGTCTAAGCCTTTACCCCCTGGAACATCAGCTCAAAAGGCGGAGATAGTTGCTCTCACGAGAGCATTGGAACTGGCAGCGGGAAAAAGGGTAAATATTTGGACAGATTCTAAATATACATTCGGCGTGGTACATGCTCATGGAGCAATTTGGAAAGAACATGGATTGCTGACCGCTCAGTGAAAACACAAAATATGCTGAAGAAATTTTAAAATTGTTAGAGGCTGTAAAACAACCAGAAAAGGTAGCTATCATGCATTGTCAGGGACACCAAAAGGGGAACACCGATTTTGAAATTGGAAAATCGATTGGCAGAGGCTAAGCAGGCAGCTGAAATAACTGAGGTGAAGGCATTGTCTTTGATACCAGACGGTAAAATCCAAACTATATCCAAATTATACAAAAGAAGACTTAAAATTAATTGAAGATTTGAAAGGTAAAATGAAACCAGATGGATGAGTATATTTAAAAGATAACCCCATAGTAATACCCTCTAGTTTGACATGGCCCATAGTTCTTACAGAACACAATAAAACGCACTGGGGAGCTGGCACACTGCATAAGAGCCCGAGTCAGACATTAGTGGGACGATATGATAAAACAAGTAACTCAACAATGTAGCATTTGCTTACACAATAACCCCAATACCAAGAATAGAATAAAATTTGGAATAATCGGTAAAGGAAATTATTCGGGGCAACAGTGGCAAATTGATTTTTCAGAACTCCCTAGAAAAGGGGGGTATCATTATTTACTGGTTCTGACTGACACGTTTTCAGGAAGGCCTGAAGCCTTTCCCTGTCGAACAAACAAAGCAAGAGAAGTGGTTAAAGTCTTGTTAAATGAAATAATACCGTGCTTTGGGATTCTAGTAGCAATGTCTTCTGATAGAGTTTCACATTTTTGTGCACAAGTGGTAGAACAGATAAGTAAGATTCTAAAGATAGATTGGCAACTGCATACTCCTTATAGACCACAGGCAAGTGGACAGGTAGAAAAAATGAACCATTTAATTAAACAATAAATAGCTAAAATTGGATTAGAAGCTAATTTGTCATGGCCTCAATCCCTCCCTTTAGCATTACTTGGAATTAGAGTTAAACCTAGAATAAAAGGAAATTTGAGTCCCTTCAAAATCTTATATGGAAGGCCATAGCCATTTCTATTTAGTGGAGAGGACCTAACGCAGTTAGGATCAGAATATTTATATGCTTATATAACTGAACTTCAGAAACAATTAAATAAAGTACATACATTTGTTTTAGGGACCAGGGCTAGAGGGTTGGATCAACCAATCCACCCCTTTAAGCTCGGGGATTATATATATATAAAGACTTTTTCAGGACAACCCGTACAGGAAAAATGGAAGGAAAGTGGATGGGAGCATACCAAGTATTACTGACAACACACACCGCCATTAAGATTAAGAAGCAAGCAGCTTGGATCCACAATTCAAGGGTGAAGAAGGCCCCGGCGAGGATATGGACCACCACTCCAATTGGACCAACAAAATTACGGTTTTCCAGATCCTAATGATTGCAGGGGTGCGGTTCTCGGATTTGGGGTGGGCAACTTGGGATGAGAACTTACACCTGACCTTAATACAAACAATTTCTCAAGTAACTAATAAGACGAACTGTTGGGTATGCACCCATCTGCCACAGCATGGGAATAAGGGTGTATCATAACCCTTACCCAAACCCTAACCCTAACCCTTACCCCAACCCTTACCCTGACCCTTATATTAACCCTAACCCTTACCCTAACCCTAACCCTAACCCAAACCCTTACTCTAACCCTAAGCCTTATCCTAAACCTTAAACTTAATCTTATCTTTAACCTTACCCTTAAACTAATACATACCCTTACGTTTCCCTCATCATAACCCTAAAATTAACCGTAACCATTACCCTAACACTTATCCTTACCTAACCCTAACCCTTACTCTAACTTTTACCCTGAGCCAGAACCTTAGACTTCCCCTACCCCTTCCCCTTACTAATACCGTTACCCTAACCCTTACCCTTACACTTACGGTTACCATTAACCTTACCCTTACCCTAACACTTACCCTTACCCTATCCCTTACACTTATCCTTATCCATACAACTTACGCTTACCCTAACACTTAACCTTAACCTAACCCTAACCCTAAACCTTACCTGAACCCTTACCCTGACCCTTACATTAACCCTTACCCTAAAACTTACACTTAACCTTAACCTTACCCTTAACCTTAACCTAATACTTACCCTTACTTTTCCCTCACCCTAACCCTAAAATTAACCCTAACCATTACCCCAACACTTACCCTTACCCTAACCCTTACCCTTACCATAACCCATACTCTAACACATACTTCTACCCGTACCCGTACCCTTACGGTAACCCTTACCCTTACGGTAACCCTTACAGTTATCGTAACCCTTACCGTTACCGTTACCGTGGCCCTTACCCTTACCCTTACCCTTACCCTTACCCTTACCCTTACCCTTACCCTTACCCTTACCCTTACCCTAACCCTAAACCTTACCCTTATCCTAACACTTACCCTTACCGTAAACCTTACCCTTTCTGCTACACTTACCCTTAGCCTAAATCTAAACCTTACACTTACCCTTAGCCTAACCCTCACCCTTACCCTTACCCATACCCTTATTCTTACCCTTTCCCTAACCCTTACCTTTACACTCACGGTTACCATTAACCTTACCCTTACCCTAACACTTATCCTTAACCTAACCCTTACCCTAAACCTTACCCCAACCCTTACCCTGACCCTTACATTAACCCTAACCCTTACCCTAAACCTTACACTTACTCTTAACCTTACCCTTAACATTAACGTAATACTTATGCATACGTTTTCCTGACTTTAACCCTAAAACTAACCCTAACCATTACCCTAACACTTAACCTTACCTTAACCCTAACCCTAACCCTTTCTCTTACCCTTACCCTGACCTGTACCCTTACACTTACCCTTACCCTTATACTCACCCTAATTCTTACCCATACCCTAACACATATTTGTACCCTTAACCTTACCGTTACCCTTAACCTTACCCTCACCCTTACACTATCCGTTACCCTTACGCTTACCCTTAACATAAACCTTACCCTTGACCCTACCCTTACCATAAGCCATACAACAACACTTACATGTACACTTACGCTTGCACTTACCCTAGCAATTACTTGTACAATTACCCTTAACCTTACTATTAAGCTAACCCTAAACCTTACCCTTATCCTAACACTTACCCTTATCCTAAACCTTACCCTTTCTGCTACACTTACCCTTTGCCTAATTCTAAACCTTACCCGAACCCTCACCCTTACTTAAATCTAACTAAAATCTAACCATTACCCTAACCCCTCACCCTTACAATATACATATTTTTACCCTTTACCTAAACCTTTACGCCAACCCTTACCTTGACCCTTACATTAACCCTAATCCTTACACGAAACCTTACACTTACTCTTATCCTTAAACTTAGCTGTAACCTAATACTTACTCTTACGTTTCCCTCACCCTAACCCTAAAATTAACCCTAACCATTACCCTAACACTTACCCTTACCCTAACCCTTTCTCTAACCCTTACAATGACCCGTACTTTTACACATACCCTTACACTTACTCTTACTCTTAAACTTACACTAACCCTTACCCTTAACCCTTACACTAAACATCATCCTTACCCTTACCATTATCCCTTCTCTTACCCTTATCCTAAACGTTTCCCAAACCCTTACCCTTACATTAAACCTAACCCTTACCATAACTCTTAGCCTTATCCTTAAACTTAACCTAATACTTACCCTTCCGTTTCCCTCACCCTAAACCTAAAATTAGCCTAACCATTACCCTAGCACTTACCCTTACTCTAACCCTTACCATGAACTGAAGTGTAAGTGTTAGGATAACGGTAACCTTAAGGGTGACCCTTAAGCTGATCCTTAATGTTTATGGTTAGGTTAAGGGTAATTGTACGAGTAATTGCTAGGATAAGTGTAAGCGTAAGTGTACATGTAAGTGTTGATGTATGGCTTATGGTAAGGGTAAGGTTTATGTTAAGGGAAAGCGTAAGAGTAACGGATAGAATAAGGGTAAGTGTAACGGTTAAGTGTTAGGGTAATGGTTAGGGTTAATTTTAGGATTAGGGTGAGAAAAATGTAAGGTTAAGTACTAGCTTAAGGTTAAGTGTAAAGTTAAGGTTAAGATTAAGTGTAAGGTTTAGGTTAAGGGTAAGGCTTCAGGGAAGGGGTAAAGTTCAGGGAAAGGTTTGGGGTAAGGTTTACGGTTAGGTTCAGCTTAAGGGGAAGGGTTGGTGTAAGGTTAAGGGTATGGAAAAGGATAAGGGTAAGGGTAAGGGTTAGCGGAAGAGGAAGATTAATGGTAAGGTTTATGTTAAGCGTAAGCGTAAGGGTAAGGGATAGAGTAAGGGTAAGGGTAAGGTTAAGGGTAACGGTAAGGTTAAGGGTACAAATATGTGTTAGGGTATGGGTTATGGTATGGGTAAGAATTAGGGTGAGTATAAGGGAAAGGGTAAGTGTAAGGGTACAGGTCAGGGTAAGGGTTAGGGTTAGGGTTAGGGTAAGGTTAAGTGTTAGGGTAATGGTTAGGGTTAGTTTTAGGGTTAAAGTCAGGAAAACGTATGCGTAAGTATTAGGTTAACGTTAAGGGTAAGGTTAAGGTTAAGAGTAAGTGTAAGGTTTAGGGTAAGGGTTAGGGTTAATGTAAGGGTCAGGGTAAGGGTTGGGGTAAGGGTTAGGTTAAGGATAAGTGTTAGGGTAAGGGTAAGGTTAATGGTAACCGTAAGTGTAAAGGTAAGGGTTAGGGAAAGGGTAAGAATAAGGGTATGGGTAATGGTAAGGGTGAGGGTTAGGCTAAGGGTAAGTGTAAGGTTTAGATTTAGGCTAAGGGTAAGTGTAGCAGAAAGGGTAAGGTTTACGGTAAGGGTAAGTGTTAGGATAAGGGTAAGCTTTAAGGTTAGGTTAAGGGTAAGGTATAGGGTAAGGGTAAGAGTAAGGGTAAGGGTAAGGGTAAGGGTAAGGGTAAGGGTAAGGGCAACGGTAACGGTAACAGTAAGGGTAAGTGTTACGGTAAGGGTACGGGTACGGGTAGAGGTATGTGTTAGAGTATGGGTTATGGTAAGGGTAAGGGTTAGGGTAAGGGTAAGTGTTGGAGTAATGGTTAGAGTTAATTTTAGGGTTAGGGTGCGGGAAACGTAAGGGTAAGTATTAGGTTAAGGTTAAGGGTAAGGTTAAGGTTAAGTGTAAGTTTTAGGGTAAGGGTTAATGTAAGGGTCAGGGTAAGGGTTCAGGTAAGGTTTAGGGTTAGGGTTAGGTTAAGGTTAAGTGTTAGGGTAAGCGTAAGTTGTATGGATAAGGATAAGTGTAAGGGATAGGGTAAGGGTAAGTGTTAGGGTAAGGGTAAGGTTAATGGTAACCGTAAGTGTTAGGGTAAGGGTAAGAGTAAGGGGAAGGGGAAGGGGAAGGGGAAGTCTAAGGGTCCGGGTCAGGGTAAAAGTTAGAGTAAGGGTTAGGGTTAGGGTTCGGTAAGGATAAGTGTTAGGGTAATGGTTATGGTTAATTTTAGGGTTATGATGAGGGAAACGTAAGGGTATGTATTAGTTTAAGGGTAAGGTTAAAGTTAAGATTAAGTGTAAGGTTTAGGTTAAGGTTTAGGTTAAGGGTTAAGGTTAGAGTAAGGGTTAGGGTTAGGGTTAGGGTTAGGGTTAGGGTTAGGGTTAGGGTTAGGGATAATGTAAGGGTCAGGGTAAGGGTTGGGGTAAGGTTTAGGTTAAGGGTAAATGTAAGTATAATGGTAAGGGTAAGAGTGAAGGTTAGGGTAATGGTTAGATTTAAGCAAGGGTGAGGGTTAGGGTAAGATTTAGAATTAGGCAAAGGGTAAGCGTAGCAGAAAGGGTAAGGTTTAGGATAAGGGTAAGTGTTAGGATAAGGGTAAGGTTTAGGGTTAGCTTAATAGTAAGGTTAAGGGTAATTGTACGAGTAATTGCTAGGGTAAGTACAAGCGTAAGTGCACATATAAGTGTTGTTGTATGGCTTATGATAAGGGTTAGGTTAAGGTTAAGGTTTATGTTAAGTGTAAGTGTAAGGCTAACGGAGACAGTAAAGGTAAGGGTAAGGGTAAGGGGAACGGTTAGGTTAAGGCTACAAGTACGTGTTAGGGTATGGGTTATGCTAAGGGAAAGGCTTAGGGTAAGGGTAAGTGTAAGGGTACGGGTCAGGGTAAGGGTTAGAGTAAGGGTTAGAGTTACGGTTAGGGTTAGGGTAAGGGTAAGTGTTAGGGTAATGGTTAGGGTTAATTTTAGGGTTAGGGTGAGGGAAACGTAAGGGTAAGTATTAGGTTAATGTTAAGGGTAAGGTTAAGGTTAAGAGTAAGTGTAAGTTTTAGGGTAAGGGTTAGGGTTAATGTAAGGGTCAGGGTAAGGGCTGGGATAAGGTTTAGGGTTAGGGTTAGGTTAAGGGTAAGGATTAGGGTAAGGGTAAGGGCATGGATAAGGATAAGTGTAAGTGTTAGGGTAAGGGTAATGTTAAAGGTAACAGTAAGTGTAAGGAGAAGGGTTAGGGTAAGGGTAAGAGAAAGGGTATTGGTAATGATAAGGGTGAGAGTTACAGTAAGGGTAAGATTTAAAGTAATGTTTAGTAAGATTTAAAGTAAGGTTTAGATTTAGGCTAAGGGTAAATGTAGCAGAAAGGGTAAGGTTTACTGTAAGGTTTAAGGTTTCGGCTTAGGTTAAGGGTAAGGGTAAGGGTAAGGGTAAGGGTAATTGTACGAGGAATTGCTAGGGTAAGTGTAAGCGTAAGTGTACATGTAAGTGTTGTTGTATGGCTTATGGTAAGGGTAAGGTCAAAAGTAAGGTTTATGTAAAGAGTAAGCGTAAGGGTAACGGATAGAGTAAGGGTATGGGTAAGGTTAAGGGTAACGGTAAGGTTAAGGGTACAAATATGTGTTAGGGTATGGGTTATGGTATGGGTAAGAATTAGGGTAAGTAAAAGGGTAAGGGTAAGGGTAGGTGTAAGGGTACGTGTCAGGGTAAGGGTTAGAGTAAGGGTTGTTAGGGTTAGGGTAAGGTTAAGTGTTAGGGTAATGGTTAGGATTAGTTTAAGGGTTAAAGTCAGGAAAACGTGTGCGTAAGTATTAGGTTAATGTTAAGGGTAAGGTTAAGAGTAAGTGTAAGGTTTAGGGTAAGGGTTAGGGTTAATGTAAGGGTCAGGATAAGGGTTGGGGTACGGTTTAGCGTAAGGGTTAGGTTAAGGATAAGTGTTAGGGTAAGGGTAAGGTTAATGGTAACCGTAAGTGTAAAGGTAAGGGTTATGGTAAGGGTAAGAATAAGGGTATGGGTAATGGTAGCAGAAATGGTAAGGTTTCCGGTAAGGGTAAGTGTTAGGATAAGGGTAAGGTTTAGGGTTAGGGTAAGGGTAAGGGATAGGGTAAGGGTAAGGGTAAGAGTAAGGGAAAGGGAAAGGGTAAGGGTAAGGGTAAGGGTAAGGGTAGGGTAAGGGTAAGGGTTACGGTAAGGGTAAGGGTTACCGTAAGGGTACGGGTACGGGTAGAAGTATGTGTTAGAGTATGGGTTATGGTAAGGGTAAGGGTTAGGGTAAGGGTAAGTGTAGGGGTAATGGTAGGGTTAATTTTAGGGTTAGGCTGAGGGAAAAGTAAGGGTAAGTATTAGGTTAAGGTTAAGGTTAAGGGTAAGGTTAAGGTTAAGTGTAAGTTTTAGGGTAAGGGTTAATGTAAGGGTCAGGGTAAGGGTTCAGGTAAGGTTTAGGGTTGGGGTTAGGTTAAGGTTAAGTGTTAGGGTAAGCGTAAGTTGTATGGATAAGTATAAGTGTAAGGGATAGGGTAAGAGTAAGTGTTAGGGTAAGGGTAAGGTTAATGGTAACCGTAAGTGTAAGGGTAAGGGTTAGGGTAAGGGTAAGCGTAAGGGGAAGGGGAAGGGGAAGTCTAAGGTTACGGGTCAGGGTTTAAAGTTAGAGTAAGGGTTAGGGTTAGGGTTAGGTAAGGATAAGTGTTAGGGTAATGGTTACGGTTAATTTTAGGGTTATGATGAGGGAAACGTAAGGGTACGTATTAGTTTAAGGGTAAGGTTAAAGTTAAGATTAAGTGTAAGGTTAATGTTAAGACTAAGTGTAAGGTTTAGGTTAAGGGTTAGGGTTAGAGTAAGGGTTAGGGTTAGGGTTAGGGTAAGGGTTAGGGATAATGTAAGGGTCAGGGTAAGGGTTGGGGTAAGGTTTAGGTTAAGGGTAAATGTAAGTATAATGGTAAGGGTAAGGGTGAGGGCTAGCGTAATGGTTAGATTTAAGCAAGGGTGAGGGTTAGGGTAAGGTTTAGAATTAGGCAAAGGGTAAGTGTAGCAGAAAGGGTAAGGTTTAGGATAAGGGTAAGTGTTAGGATAAGGGTAAGGTTTAGGGTTAGCTTAATAGTAAGGTTAAGGGTAATTGTACGAGTAATTGCTAGGGTAAGTGCAAGCGTAAGTGTACATGTAAGAGTTGTTGTATGCCTTATGATAAGGGTTAGGTTAAGGTTAAGGTTTATGTTAAGTGTAAGTGTAAGGCTAACGGAGACAGTAAAGGTAAGGGTAAGGGGAACGGTAAGGTTAAGGCTACAAGTACGTGTTAGGGTATGGGTCATGGTAAGGGAAAGGCTTAGGGTAAGAGTAAGTGTAAGGGTACGGGTCAGGGTAAGGGTTACAGTAAGGGTTAGAGTTACGGTTAGGGTTAGGGTAAGGGTAAGTGTTAGGGTAATGGTTAGGGTTAATTTTAGGACTTAGGGTGAGGGAAACGTAAGGGTAAGTGTTAGGGTAATGGTTAAGGGTAAGGTTAAGGTTAAGAGTAAGTGTAAGTTTTAGGGTAAGGGTTAGGGTTAATGTAAGGGTCAGGGTAAAGGCTGGGATAAGGTTTAGGGTTAGGGTTAGGTTAAGGGTAAAGATTAGGGTAAGGGTAAGGGCATGGATAAGGATAAGTGTAAGTGTTAGGGTAAGGGTAATGTTAAAGGTAACAGTAAGTGTAAGGAGAAGGGTTAGGGTAAGGGTAAGAGTAAGGGTATTGGTAATGATAAGGGTGAGGGTTACAGTAGGGGTAAGTGTAAGGTTTAGATTTAGGCTAAGGGTAAGTGTAGCAGAAAGGGTAAGGTTTACTGTAAGGTTTAGGCTTAGGTTAAGGGTAAGGTTAAGGGTAATTGTACGAGTAATTTTAGGGTTAGGTTAAGGTTAAGTGTTAGGGTAATGGTTAGGGTAAATTTAAGGGTTAAAGTCAGGAAAACATATGCGTAAGTATTAGGTTAATGTTAAGAGTAAAGTTAAGGTTAAGAGTAAGTGTAAGGTTTAGGGTAAGGGTTAGCGTTAATGTAAGCGTCAGGGTAAGGGTTGGGGTAAGGTTTAGGTTAAGGGTTAATGTAAGCATTATGATAAGGGTAAGGGTGAGTGTAGGGTAAGGTTTAGAATTAGGCAAAGAGTAAGTGTAGCAGAAAGGGTAAGGATTACGGTAAGGGTAAGTGCTAGGATAAGTGTAAGGTTGAGGATTAGGTTAAGGGTAAGGGTAATGGTTTGGTAAGGGTAAGGGTAAGGTTAATTGTACGAGTAGTTGCCAGGGTAAGTGGAAACGTAAGTGAACATGTAAGTGTTGTTCTATGGCTTATGGTAAGGGTAAGGTTAAGAGTAAGTTTTATGTTAAGGATAAGTGTAAGAGTAACAAATAGAGTAAGGGTAAGGGTAACAGTAAGGTTAAGGGTAGAAGCATGTGTTAGAGTATGGGCTATGGTAAGGGTAAGGGTAGAGTAAGAGTAAGGGTAAGGGTATGTGTAAGCGTATGGTTCATTGTAAGGGTTACAGTAAGGGTTAGGGTAAGGGTAAGTGTTAGGGTAATGGTTAGGGTTAATTTTAGGGTTAGGGTGAGGGAAACGTAAGGGTAAGTATTAGGTTACAGCTAAGGTTAAGGTTAAGAGTAAGTGTAAGGTTTAGGGTAAGGGTTAGGGTTAATGTAAGGGTCAGGGTAAGGGTTGGGGTAAGGTTTAGGGTAAGGGTTAGGTTAAGGATAAGTGTTAGGGTAAGGGTAAGGTTAATGGTAACCGTAAGTGTAAAGGTAAGGGTTAGGGTAAGAGTAAGAATAAGGGTATGGGGAAGGGTAAGGGTGAGGGTTAGGCTAAGGGTAAGTGTAGCAGAAAGGGTAAGGTTTACTGTAAGGTTTAAGGTTTCGGCTTCGGTTAAGGGTAAGGGTAAGGGTAATTGTACGAGGAATTCCTAGGGTAAGTGTAAGCGTAAGTGTACATGTAAGTGTACATGTAAGTGTTGTTGTATGGCTTATGGTAAGGGTAAGGTCAAGGGTAAGGTTTATATTAAGGCTTAGGGTAAGGGTAACGGATAGAGTAAGGGTAAGGGTAAGGTTAAGGGTAACGGTAAGGTTAAGGGTACAAATATGTGTTAGGGTATGGGTTATGGTATGGATAAGAATTAGGGTGAGTATAAGGGTAAGGGTAAGTGTAAGGGTACAGGTCAGGGTAAGGGTTAGAGTAACGGTTAGGGTTAGGGTTAGGGTAAGGTTAAGTGTTAGGGTAATGGTTAGGGTTAGTTTTAGGGTTAAAGTCAGGAAAACGTATGCGTAAGTATTAGGTGAATGTTAAGGGTAAGGTTAAGGTTAAGAGTAAGTGTAAGGTTTAGGGTAAGGGTTAGGGTTAATGTAAGGGTCAGGGTAAGGGTTGGGGTAAGGGTTAGGTTAAGGATAAGTGTTAGGGTAAGGGTAAGGTTAATGGTAACCGTAAGTGTAAAAGTAAGGGTTAGGATAAGAGTAAGAATAAGGGTATGGGTAAGGGTAAGGGTGAGGGTTAGGCTAAGGGTAAGTGTAAGGTTTAGATTTAGGCTAAGGGTAAGTGTAGCAGAAAGGGTAAGCTTTACGGTAAGGTTTAAGGTTTAGGGTTAGGTTAAGGGGAAGGGGAAGGGGAAGGGGAAGGGGAAGGGGAAGGGGAAGGGGAAGGTAAGGGGAAGGGTTGGAGTAAGGTATAGGGTAAGGGTAAGGTTATGGTTAAAGGAAAGAGTAAGGGTAAGGAAAAAGTAAAGGTAAGGATTTGGGTAATGGTAAGGGTGAGAAGGTTTAGGGTAAGGGTTACGGTAAGGGTTAGGTAACGCAGTGTACAACCTGGGACGTCACACGCAGAGCTGCCTCTGGCAAGGTGAGTGAGGAACAGATGTAGCAGTTGTTGTGTTATAGGTCTCACTGTTCCTCTAAGCATCCCCTCTTTGTCTTTTAGAGGTGTTGGAGCTGTTTGAAGAGGGTAGATTGAAGCATCTGCCTCGGGGGCTGGTAAGCGGCAGAGGTAAGGGAGCAGATGAGAGTAACTTACCTAGTTGTGCTGTGTCTTTGGATGCTGCATTGGCCTATGCGTTTCTTTTTCTTTCACAGGTGTCTCGCACAGGCTCAAAGGAGCAAACTGCACTCTGAAGAGCTGTGTAAGAAGAGGGGCTGGTCATGAGCTGGGTTGGAGCAGAACGACCAAGTAGCACAAGGTGACTATGAAAGGTGTCCGTCTTGCTTTGCAGGTGCCGTGGCAGGCTCTCCACAGAAGTGGATAAGGATATGAGATAAGGCCAGAGAGCGACAAGGAGCGGCACGTGCAGGGATGGTTTTGAAGCGCTGCGGTGGCTTACTCTTCTGTTCATCAGGTGCCACAGGCAAGGTGGGTTGTAACATCAGTCGTTATATTTGCATGAAAGCAGTTCACTTGAATGCCACAGTGCATCTGAGTAGGGTGTTCTAGCAGAACAAGCTTGTCTGGCACAGCGGTGCCTGATGGCAGTGTGTTTCCTCAGGTGAAGAGGTGCCTGAAGCCCCATCCTATCTAGCCTGCACACAATTATCTGAGAATGAAAGCTGCTTTCCAGTAATTCAAAAAGCCAAGTTACGTCTCAGCCTTGAGCATCTCGGGCTTTTGGGCTTTTTTTTTTTTTACAGACACTGTAACATTTGGCACCAGCACTAATACTTTTTTTGGCATATGTTTAGCGTTTGGGGCCTGTGTCTGGGATTTGGGCCCTGTCTCGAACCACTGGGGCTTTGTCCTGGGTTTTGGAGCCTGCCTCTAGAGTTCAGGGCCTGTGATTAGGCTTTTGGGGTCTGTGTCTGGGGGCCGGTATCTGGGGGCAAGGGGGGAGCTGCTTGTAGACCCTTGGGGCCGGCATTGAGGGGGTTGGGAGCTGACTCTACACCTTTGGGGCCTGCTTCTGGGGGCGGGGGGGGGGTTGAGACCAGCATCTGGGGGAGGGGTGGGAGCTCTTTGTATTCCTTTGGAGCCTGTGTCGGGGGGCGGGGGGGGGGGGGAAGGGGAGGGTTGGTTGGGAGGTGCTTGTACACTGTTGGAGCCTGGGTTGAGGGAGGAGGTTTGGAGCTGCTTCTACACCTTTGGGCCTGGCATCGGGGGTAGGGGGTTGGGTGCTGGTTGTAGGGGCCTGTGTTTGGGGGGGGGGCTTGGGACCTGCGTCTGGGGGAGGGGTGGGAGCTGCTTGTACACCTTTGGGGCCTGCATGTGTGGGGGGTCAGGGCCTGTGTCTAGCGGGCTGGGAACTGCTTGTACAATGTAGGAATCTGTTTCTGCAGGGTGGCTGGGAGCTGTTTGTACAACTTTGGGGCCAGCATCTGGGGGTGGCTGGGAGCTGCCTGTACACTGTAGGGGCCTGTGTTTGTGGGGGGCTTGGGGGCCTCCCTCGGGGGGGGGGGGAGGGTTGGGAGCTGCTTGTATAGGGTAGGGGGCCTGCCTGGCAGGGGTTGGGAGCTGCTTGTAGAATTTGGGTCCCTGTGTCTGGGGAGGGGGTTGGGGCCTGTGTCTCAGGGGTGTTGGGAACTGGTTGTACACCTTTGGGTCCTGTCTCAGGGGGGGAGCTACTTGTACACTTTTGGGGTCTTTATTTGAGGGGGGTTGGGAGTTGCTCATGCATTCTAGGTGCCTCCCTTTTGAAAAGGGTTGGGGCCTGCATCTGTGGGTGGTTGGGAGCTGCTTGTACACTATAGGGGCCATGGTCTTGGAGGGGGGTCTGGGCTGTTTATACACCTCTGTGGCCTGTGTTTGGGGGGGGGGGTGGGCCTGTGCCTGGGGGAGTTGGGAGGTGCTTGTTCACTCTAGAAGCCTCCATTTGGGGGTCTTTGGGGCCTCCCTTTGAGGGGGAGGGAGTTGGGAGTTGGTTGTACACCTCCGCATCCCATGTCTTGGGGAGGGGGGGGGGGAGTGGGACCGGTCTCTGAAGGGGCGGGTTGTGAGCTGCTTGTACACCTGTGTCGGGGGGGAGGGTAGGGGGGGTGGCGGGGGGCGGGCCCGGGTCTTGGGCCAGTGTCTGGGTGGAGTCCAGTTCTTGGGAGGGGGTGGTGGGGTAGGAGCTGCTTGTGGGCAGTTGGGGTCTGCATCTGGGTGTGGTTGGTGCCTGCTTCTGTTGGCAGTTTGGGGCCTGCTTGTAGACTTGTGCAGCCTGGGTTTGGGGGCTTTTCTGTAACGTTTGGGGCCTGCATTTTTGCTTTGGGATGCATCTTGAGCTTTTGAGGCCTAGCAGTAGCATTTGGGGCCTGCATCTGGGGCTTTTCTGTAGCATTTTGGTTGCGTATTTGTGATTTGGGGCCTGTATCGTGGGTTTTGCCTTTTTTGTAGTTTCCATCTTTGTGTGTGTGTGTTTCGTTGTTGGTTGTCTGGGGTTAGGGGCAGTTTGGGGTTTGGATTAAGGTCAGTGTCATTAGCGTTAGGGGGTTGATAATAAGGGTTAGGGTTGTGGTTAGAGTTGTTAGGTTTAAGGGGAATAAGGATTTCAGGGTAAGGGGATCAAGGTTGTGGGAATAAAAATCTTGTTTTTGCGCAGTTACATCCTGTAGAGGGAAGGAAGGTGGTATTGAGATATGCTTGCAGTGATAAGACAGCTTAACAGTGTGAAATGAGTTCATCTGATTCGTGTCAATATGGAACAATGCTAGGGCCGCATGATATGATGAAAAGTCTGAGAAAACCAGAGTGGTTAATATATATAGTTCTTGAATCTTGCAAAGGAATGGTCCAGCAATTCCGGTCAATAGAGGATAAGAGAACAAAGGGGTTTCAGAATAACTGCTAACTATTACAACTGTTGCATGGGACACTATGCAAGTGTCTGCCATCCAGCCAAGATGGACAAAGGAGATGGACAAGAGAAAAGCCTGGGAGGAAGACTACGAGCCTTCAGTACGAGCGGCCCCCAGAGGGACCACCGGAGACTGATAACGCCTGCACCAGTGGGAGGGTTTGGATTCTGGGAACTAATTAGAATAACCCTGCCTTTTGTAGAAGTAGTAACGAATATGTATTAGCCTAGCAGCATAAAAACCAGCCGCCTAATGTAACTTGTGTGCGTCTTGGTGGAGCAGAGACTCCTGGCGCACCCAGCGCTGCTTGCTTACCTCTATTCATTTAATAAATTGTAAATTTCAATTGCAATCCTATTTGGGACCCAGTCATTTATTACAAGTGGGCTCTCGTCCGGGAGGGCTTTGGTTCCTGATTTCTGGTTTGATCTAGGAGAGGCACCCCCACCATTTGGTGGCTGCTGTTTGAGTCAGGTCGGAACTAATGGCATCTTAAACCTGAATAAAGGTAAGCAAAGTTTCTGATTCTTTTTTTCAGCTCCCTTGCCAGCTGCAGCACTATATTTTGCCCATAATTGTGTGTGTGAAGATCCGAACGAAGATGACAGAGTCGTAAGCATTTAAAGCGTATACCGTTCGGTTGGGTGGGGTTCGGTTGCCTGTGTGTGTAAGAGTGTGACTGAGATGGAACTTAGTTCCGAAGCGATTGTGGAGGTCTTCTAACCGCGGTTCCAATCTCCCGCGAGGGACTTGGTCGGTGAAGGACCGAAGGGATTCCTATAGGATTTGTGGGTGTGTGATAGGTCCTCGACCCCCTGCAAGACACTCTTACTAAGGTAACCAAGGGCTATGGGAATTGCCAGAGTAAAATTCCTAGATGGGTCAGACAAAATCAAAGACCAGAGACCAGAAGAAAGGGAGCAAATTACCAGTCATACCACCAGAAAGTCCATTAGGAATAACGATTAGAAATTGGAATGATAGGGACCCCAGAAAAGGAAAAAGTAAATTAAAAATGGTCCAGTATTGTGTGACAGAATGGCCAAAGGAGCCTTTAAGACTACATGTCTTTTGGCCTGTTTTTGGAACCTTCGAAGACTGAATTTTCCAGGCCTTAAATATCCATGTTAATTCAAAGGAAGCTTTTAGCCAGGAAGAAAGTGATTATGCAGGATTATGGATCAGGAGGACTTCAGGTCCTTTTCCAGCCTCAATATTTACACTAAAAGCAGGTAAGAAATTTGAAGAACAAGAAGAACATGAAAAAGAAAAAGAAGATAAACGTGAGCCGTTGGATAAGCTACCACCTCCATATCCTAACAATCCACCCCCGGCGGCTCCCCCTCCGGTGGCTGTGGTATCGCCACCAGTACCACCGTTGCCCCAGCTTCCACCACCAACAGCACCAGAATTAGACCGACCTCCGGCCGCATGCAGGAGAAGCAGGACGGAAGTATCTGAGAGGGCTTCTCTATATCCCTTAAGGGAGGTAACTGGTGTATAACTGGTGCGCGTCTTGGTGGAGCAGAGACTCCCGGCGTACCCAGCACTGTTTGCTTACCTCTATTCATTCAGTGAATTGTAAACTTTGATTGTAATCCTATTTGGGACTTTTATTTATTATAACAGACAACCTTGTAAAATGCAGACAACCAGAACCCTTACAGCAATTAGGTGGAAATCACGGCGTAAGAAACATTACCACCTCAAAGAGTAAAAACCTCAAAAGAAATGTGACTTGTAACAGGCCAGCAGCTGTGTATTTTCTGTGAAGCACCAGCTAGATTATGAACCTTGAATAGCACAGTTAAAGGGGAAACAGGGGAGGGTCGGGAGGGTCCCGGTCCTCAGCAGAAAAAAAAAGTGTATAAACTGTGTATGGAATTAGTAGGCACCCTCCTGCTTGTGGGACACCCGCCATTGTAATCTCGAATAATAATGCTACTGTACTGAGATCCTCGACTCAGCCTATGCTATTTGCTACAGATTGATTCAGGGTTTTAAGGTTTCAGGGATTGGGCACTAGGGTTGGGTTTCAGGGTTTATGTTTAGGATTTTAAGGTTTTTAGGGTTGGAGTTTTAACGGTTAGGGTTTTAAGGATTTGGGGGTTAGGGTTTTAAGGGTTTCAGGGTTAGCGTGTTAGGGTATTAGAGTTTTTTGGGTTGTAGTGTTGATATGTTTTTTAGGGTTAGAGTCTTAAGGTTTTATTTTTGGTCAGTTATTTACGGTTAGGGTTTTAAGATCTTTTTTTTTTTTTTTTTTTTTTTTTTTTTTCAGGTTAGGTTCTCCAGGTCCAGGGTTTTGAGTATCCTAATTTTGGGGGTTTGGATTTTGAGCATCTTAATTTTTGGGGTTAGGCTTTTGTGTGCCCTAATTTTTGGGGATAGGCTTTCAAGCATCCTAAGTAATTGGGTTAGGGTTTTGAGCATCTTAATGTTTCCAGGATAGGGTTTGGAGCATCCTAAGATTTCGGGAAAGGGTTTTGAGCATCTTAATGTTTCCAGGATAGGGTTTTGAGCGTCCTAAGTTTTTGGAATAGGGTTTGGAGAGTCCTAAGTTTTCTGGATAGAGTTTGGAGCGTCCTAATGTTTTCGGGATAGGGTTTTGAGCGTCCAAAGTGTTATAAGTTGCTCCCTTAATTAATTTTCATAGAGCATTGTATTAATCATAGAAAGGAATTTATTGAGTGAGCAAACATCAAGCAAAACAGCACTGGGCGGCCGGGGAGTCTCAGCTCCGCCAACGGCACGCACCTCACCCCCGCCAGAGTCCCTTTTTATTTATATTTTGCTAATTCCGGGATTACGCAGCACATCC
Organism: Aythya marila; assembly: GCF_965140915.1. Classification (NCBI taxonomy): domain Eukaryota; kingdom Metazoa; phylum Chordata; class Aves; order Anseriformes; family Anatidae; genus Aythya; species Aythya marila. The sequence continues at coordinate 16,540 of NW_028136876.1, read as the reverse complement.
TGGTATATTCTGCGACTGCGCGCACTGTTGCTAGGGGGTCGTCTCTGTCCCTCTGGTGGTCGTGAAGATGAAGGCCGTAGTCTTCCTCGGCGCTGTGGTTCAACTTCTTTTATTATTTGGTCATGTTGGCCCAGCGTTAGACAGGAAGGCATGTATGTCGATACACTACTTTAGCAACTTATCAGGAGATGGTTACATGAGCTTTGCAACAGTGTCTTTGAACAAAAGAGGCAACTGAGATGCAGAAGGAGAATGGGTTGGGGGGTCTATTTTTTGTTACGTTAAGCAAAAGAATTTTCATAATGTCTAGGCAAGCATTATGAAGCTCCTTACTTCAGCAGGGAGCTTTCGCAACTCCCGCTCCTCAAACAGAACTCCTTGTTTTTATAATACAAAAGACAATGAGCAAACATTTATGGTGTATTACCCTAAGTTTTTGGGTTAGGGTTTTTTGCGTCTTAATGTTTTGGGGTTAGGGTTTGGAGCGCCCTAAGTTTTTGGGCTAGGGCTTTGAGCATTCCTAACGTTTTGGGTTGGGTTTGGGTTTTGAGCATCCTAAGATTTTGGGTTGGGGGTTTTAGGCATAGGTCTTCAGGGGTTTAGTGTGGTAAATAGTTTGGGTTAGATCTGTAGGGGTTTCGAGGTTTTTTGGATGTTAGGGCTTGAGGCTTTTTTTGTAAGGGCGGTGAGGGTTCCAGTGAGTGCTGGTAAATGCAGTTCTCGAGCACTCGGCCTGTGATTGGCCATGCTGGCTGTGCGGGGAATGCTGGTAGGTGTAGTTTTCCGGCACTGGGAGGCCATGTTGTGTGCCCAGAGCATGCCGGGAGATGTAGTTCTCGGGACTCCGGACTTCCGGGAGGCCATGTTGCGTACCCAGAGTATGCCGGGAAATGTAGTTTTCGGATTCGGGACTTCCGGGAGGCCATGTTGAATGCCCAGAGCATACCGGGAGATGTAGTTCTCGGGAACTAGGGTTAGGGGCTAGGGCTGGGGCTAGAGTTAGGGTTTCGGGTGAGGGTTGGGGTTGGGGGTTGTTGTTAGGCTTAGAGGGTTAGGGTTAGGCTTAGAGGGTTAGGGTTAGGGATAGGTTAGGGGTAGGTTTAGAGGGTTAGGGTGAGGGTTAGGGGTTAGGGGTTGGGGTTGTGGTTAGGGTTAGAGTAAGGGTTAGGGTGAGAGTATTAGGGTTAGGGTTTGGGTTCAGATTAGGGTACGGGTAAGGGTTAGGGCAAGGGTAAATGTTAGGGTAAGGCTAAGGGTAAGGGTTAGGGTAAGGCTGAGGGTGAGGATAAGGTTTAGGTTTAGGCAAAGGGTTAGGTTTATGGTAAGTGTTAGGGTAAGGGTTAGGGTTAGGGTTAAGAGTTAGGGTAAAGGATAGAGTAATGGTAAGGATAAGGGTAGGGTAAGGATTAGGGTAAGCGTTAGGGTTAGGGTTAGAGGGTTAGGGTTAGGGTTAAGGTTAGGGTTAGGGTTAGGGTTAGGGTTAGGGTTAGGGTTAGGATTAGGGATACGGTTAGGGTTAGGGTTAAGGTTAGAATTCTGTTAGGGTTAGGGTTAGGGTTAGGGTTAGGGTCTTAGGTTTAGAGTTAGGTTTAGGGTTAGGGATACCGTTAGGGTTAGGGTTCGAATTCTGTTAGGGTTAGGGTTAGGGTTAGGGTTAGGGTTAGAGGGTTAGGGTTGTTAGGGTTAGGGTTAGGGTTAGGGTAAGGGTTAGGTTTAGGGTTAGGGTTAGGGTTAGGGGTAGTGTTAGGGTTAGGGTTAGGGTTAGGGTTGTTAGGGTTAGGGTTAGGGTCTTAGGGTTAGGGTTAGGGTTAGGGTTAGGATTAGGGATACAGTTAGGGTTAGGGTTAGGGTTAGAATTCTGTTAGGGTTAGGGTTAGGGTTAGGGTCTTAGGTTTAGAGTTAGGGTTAGGGTTAGGGTTAGGGATACCGTTAGGGTTAGGGTTAGGGTTCGAATTCTGTTAGGGTTAGGGTTAGGGTTAGTGTTAGGGTTAGGGTTAGGGTTAGAGGGTTAGGGTTGTTAGGGTTAGGGTTGGGGTTAGGGTAAGGGTAAGGTTTAGGGTTAGGGTTAGGGTTAGGGGTAGTGTTAGGGTTAGGGTTAGGGTTAGGGTTGTTAGGGTTAGGGTTAGGGTCTTAGGGTTAGGGTTAGGGTTAGAGTTAGGGTTAGGATTAGGGATACAGTTAGGTTAGGGTTAGGGTTAGAATTCTGTTAGGGTTAGGGTTAGGGTTAGGGTTAGGGTTAGGGTTAGGGTTAAGGTTAAGGTTAGGGTTAGGGTTAGGTTAGGTTTAGGTTTAGTTTTAGGGTTTCGGTTAGGGTTAGGGTTCTGTTAGGGTTAGGGTTAGGGTTAGAATTCTGTTAGGGTTAGGGTTAGGGTTAGGGTTAGGGTTAGGGTTAGGGTTAGGGTCTTTGGGTTAGGGTTAGGGTTAGGGTTAAGGTTAAGGTTAGGGTTAGGTTTAGGTTAGGTTTAGGTTTAGTTTTAGGGTTTCGGTTAGGGTTAGAATTCTGTTAGGGTTAGGGTTAGAATTCTGTTAGGGTTAGGGTTAGGGTTAGGGTTAGGGTTAGGGTTAGGGTTAGGGTTAAGGTTAGGGTTAGGGTTAGGGTTAGGGTTAGGGTTAGGGTTAGGGTTGTTAGGGTTAGGGTTAGGGTCTTAGGGTTAGGGTTAGGGTTAGGGTTAGGGTTAGGATTAGGGATACAGTTAGGGTTAGGGTTAGGGTTAGAATTCTGTTAGGGTTAGGGTTAGGGTTAGGGTCTTAGGTTTAGAGTTAGGGTTATGGTTAGGGTTAGGGATACCGTTAGGGTTAGGGTTAGGGTTCGAATTCTGTTAGGGTTAGGGTTAGGGTTAGTGTTAGGGTTAGGGTTAGGGTTAGAGGGTTAGGGTTGTTAGGGTTAGGGTTGGGGTTAGGGTAAGGGTTAGGTTTAGGGTTAGGGTTAGGGTTAGGGTTAGGGTTAGGGTTAGGGTTAGGGTTGTAAGGGTTTGGGTTAGGGTCTTAGGGTTAGGGTTAGGGTTAGGGTTAGGATTTGGGATACAGTTAGGGTTAGGGTTAGGGTTAGAATTCTGTTAGGGTTAGGGTTAGGGTTAGGGTCTTAGGTTTAGAGTTAGGGTTATGGTTAGGGTTAGGGATACCGTTAGGGTTAGGGTTAGGGTTCGAATTCTGTTAGGGTTAGGGTTAGGGTTAGTGTTAGGGTTAGGGTTAGGGTTAGAGGGTTAGGGTTGTTAGGGTTAGGGTTGGGGTTAGGGTAAGGGTTAGGTTTAGGGTTAGGGTTAGGGTTAGGGGTAGTGTTAGGGTTAGGGTTAGGGTTGTTAGGGTTAGGGTTAGGGTCTTAGGGTTAGGGTTAGGGTTAGAGTTAGGGTTAGGATTAGGGATACAGTTAGGGTTAGGGTTAGGGTTAGAATTCTGTTAGGGTTAGGGTTAGGGTTAGGGTCTTAGGTTTATAGTTAGGGTTAGGGTTAGGGTTAGGGATACCGTTAGGGTTAGGGTTAGGGTTCGAATTCTGTTAGGGTTAGGGTTAGGGTTAGTGTTAGGGTTAGGGTTAGGGTTAGAGGGTTAGGGTTGTTAGGGTTAGGGTTGGGGTTAGGGTAAGGGTTAGGTTTAGGGTTAGGGTTAGGGTTAGGGGTAGTGTTAGGGTTAGGGTTAGGGTTGTTAGGGTTAGGGTTAGGGTCTTAGGGTTAGGGTTAGGGTTAGAGTTAGGGTTAGGATTAGGGATACAGTTAGGGTTAGGGTTAGGGTTAGAATTCTGTTAGGGTTAGGGTTAGGGTTAGGGTTAGGGTTAGGGTCTTAGGGTTAGGGTTAGGGTTAGGGTTAGGGTTAGGGTTAGGGTTAAGGTTAAGGTTAGGGTTAGGGTTAGGTTAGGTTTAGGTTTAGTTTTAGGGTTTCGGTTAGGGTTAGGGTTCTGTTAGGGTTAGGGTTAGGGTTAGAATTCTGTTAGGGTTAGGGTTAGGGTTAGGGTTAGGGTTAGGGTTAGGGTTAGGGTCTTTGGGTTAGGGTTAGGGTTAGGGTTAAGGTTAAGGTTAGGGTTAGGGTTAGGTTAGGTTTAGGTTTAGTTTTAGGGTTTCGGTTAGGGTTAGAATTCTGTTAGGGTTACGGTTAGAATTCTGTTAGCGTTAGGGTTAGGGTTAGGGTTAGGGTTAGGGTTAGGGTTAGGGTTAAGGTTAGGGTTAGGGTTAGGGTTAGGGTTAGGGTTAGGGTTAGGGTTAGGGTTAGGTTAGGTTTAGGTTTAGTTTTAGGGTTTCGGTTAGGGTTAGGGTTCTGTTAGGGTTAGGGTTAAGGTTAGGATTAGGGATACGGTTAGGGTTAGGGTTAGGGTTCGAATTCTATTAGGGTTAGGGTTAGGGTTAGGGTTAGGGTCTTAGGGATAGAGTTAGGGTTATGGTTAGGGTTAGGAATACCGTTAGGGTTAGGGTTCGGGTTCGAATTCTTTTAGGGTTAGGGTTAGGGTTAGGGTTAGGGTTAGGGTTAGGGGTAGGGTTAGGGGTTAGGGCTAGGGTTAGGGTTAGGGGTTAGGGTTAGGGTTAGGGTTAGGGTTAGGGTTAGGGTTAGAGGGTTAGGGTTGTTAGGGTTAGGATTAGTGTTAGGGTTAGGGTTTTGTTAGGGTTAGGGTTAGGGTTAGGGTTAGGGTTAGATTAGGGTTAGGGTTAGGGTTAGGGTTACGGTTAGGTTTAGGTTTAGGGTTAGGGTTAGGGTTAGGGTTAGGGTTAGGGTTAAGGTTAGGGTTAGGGTTAGGGTTAGGGTTAGGGTTAGGGTTAGGGTTAGGGTTAGTTTAGGTTTAGGTTTCGGTTTAGGTTTAGGGTTTCGGTTAGGGTTAGGGTTTTGTTAGGGTTAGGGTTAGGGTTAGCATTAGGATTAGGTTTAGGTTTATGGTTAGGGTTAGGTTTAGGGTTTTGTTAGGGTTAGGGTTCCGTTAGGGTTAGTGTTAGGGTTAGGGTTAGGGTTAGAGGGTTAGGGTTGTTAGGGTTAGGATTAGTGTTAGGGTTAGGGTTAGGGTTAGGGTTTTGTTAGGGTTAGGGTTAGGGTTAGGGTTAGGGTTAGATTAGGGTTAGGGTTAGGGTTAGGGTTACGGTTAGGTTTAGGTTTAGGGTTAGGGTTAGGGTTAGGGTTAGGGTTAAGGTTAGGGTTAGGGTTAGGGTTAGGGTTGTTAGGGTTAGGGTTAGGGTCTTAGGGTTAGGGTTAGGGTTAGAGTTAGGGTTAGGATTAGGGATACAGTTAGGGTTAGGGTTAGGGTTAGAATTCTGTTAGGGTTAGGGTTAGGGTTAGGGTTAGGGTCTTAGGGTTAGGGTTAGGGTTAGGGTTAGGGTTAGGGTTAGGGTTAGGGTTAAGGTTAAGGTTAGGGTTAGGGTTAGGTTAGGTTTAGGTTTAGTTTTAGGGTTTCGGTTAGGGTTAGGGTTCTGTTAGGGTTAGGGTTAGAATTCTGTTAGGGTTAGGGTTAGGGTTAGGGTTAGGGTTAGGGTTAGGGTTAGGGTCTTTGGGTTAGGGTTAGGGTTAGGGTTAAGGTTAAGGTTAGGGTTAGGGTTAGGTTAGGTTTAGGTTTAGTTTTAGGGTTTCGGTTAGGGTTAGAATTCTGTTAGGGTTACGGTTAGAATTCTGTTAGCGTTAGGGTTAGGGTTAGGGTTAGGGTTAGGGTTAGGGTTAGGGTTAAGGTTAGGGTTAGGGTTAGGGTTAGGGTTAGGGTTAGGGTTAGGGTTAGGGTTAGGTTAGGTTTAGGTTTAGTTTTAGGGTTTCGGTTAGGGTTAGGGTTCTGTTAGGGTTAGGGTTAAGGTTAGGATTAGGGATACGGTTAGGGTTAGGGTTAGGGTTCGAATTCTATTAGGGTTAGGGTTAGGGTTAGGGTTAGGGTCTTAGGGATAGAGTTAGGGTTATGGTTAGGGTTAGGAATACCGTTAGGGTTAGGGTTCGGGTTCGAATTCTTTTAGGGTTAGGGTTAGGGTTAGGGTTAGGGTTAGGGTTAGGGGTAGGGTTAGGGGTTAGGGCTAGGGTTAGGGTTAGGGGTTAGGGTTAGGGTTAGGGTTAGGGTTAGGGTTAGGGTTAGAGGGTTAGGGTTGTTAGGGTTAGGATTAGTGTTAGGGTTAGGGTTTTGTTAGGGTTAGGGTTAGGGTTAGGGTTAGGGTTAGATTAGGGTTAGGGTTAGGGTTAGGGTTACGGTTAGGTTTAGGTTTAGGGTTAGGGTTAGGGTTAGGGTTAGGGTTAGGGTTAAGGTTAGGGTTAGGGTTAGGGTTAGGGTTAGGGTTAGGGTTAGGGTTAGGGTTAGTTTAGGTTTAGGTTTCGGTTTAGGTTTAGGGTTTCGGTTAGGGTTAGGGTTTTGTTAGGGTTAGGGTTAGGGTTAGCATTAGGATTAGGTTTAGGTTTATGGTTAGGGTTAGGGTTAGGGTTTTGTTAGGGTTAGGGTTCCGTTAGGGTTAGTGTTAGGGTTAGGGTTAGGGTTAGAGGGTTAGGGTTGTTAGGGTTAGGATTAGTGTTAGGGTTAGGGTTAGGGTTAGGGTTTTGTTAGGGTTAGGGTTAGGGTTAGGGTTAGGGTTAGATTAGGGTTAGGGTTAGGGTTAGGGTTACGGTTAGGTTTAGGTTTAGGGTTAGGGTTAGGGTTAGGGTTAGGGTTAGGGTTAAGGTTAGGGTTAGGGTTAGGGTTAGGGTTAGGGTTAGGGTTAGGGTTAGTTTAGGTTTAGGTTTCGGTTTAGGTTTAGGGTTTCGGTTAGGGTTAGGGTTTTGTTAGGGTTAGGGTTAGGGTTAGCATTAGGATTAGGTTTAGGTTTATGGTTAGGGTTAGGTTTAGGGTTTTGTTAGGGTTAGGGTTCCGTTAGGGTTAGTGTTAGGGTTAGGGTTAGGGTTAGAGGGTTAGGGTTGTTAGGGTTAGGATTAGTGTTAGGGTTAGGGTTAGGGTTTTGTTACGGTTAGGGTTAGGGTTAGATTAGGGTTAGGGTTAGGGTTAGGGTTACGGTTAGGTTTAGGGTTAGGGTTAGGTTTAGGGTTAGGGTTAGGGTTAGGGTTAGGGTTCTGTTTGGATTAGGGTTAGGGTTAGGGTTCGGGTTAGTGTTAGGAATAGGGTTAGGGTTAGGGTTACGTTAGGGTTAGGTTTAGGGTAAGGGTTAGGGTTAGGTTTAGCTTTAGTGTTCGGTTCGGGTTAGGGTTAGGGTTAGGATTAGGGTTTGAGCGTTAGGTTTAGATCCGCGGGCAGCCGTTAGGGTTAGGGTTAGGTTTAGGGTTGGGTTAGTGTTAGGGTTAGTTTAGGGTTAGGTTTAGTTTCTGACTACAGTAACTTGATCATCCAATAAAAATCATCCTTATTGTCTTTAGCAAAGCAATGGCTTCTATATCATAAATTAATTGTACATGCCCTTGGAAAAAGCCAAGGCAATACCTCCCTTGCTTGGAGCTGTATCCAAACGCAGTAATGTATACAATCTTTAGCAGCAGCTATTATTAGAGACAGGGAGAAGGAGGAACTTTGCCCACTGAAATTCAAAAATTTATTTGGGATAATGCTTCAGAATTTGAAAAAGATTTTCAAGCATGGTGGCAATTAGTCAACTTTACCCTTTATGCAGAAAATGATCAAATTGTGTCCTTTATACTTACTATAAGTAATGCCACCGTATACAATGTATAGCCAATCATTGCATTAGGACTCAATCATAATGGAACTATACTTTATACTAATATATATACTAATATATATACTTATATAAAGTATGGGCCCATCAAAAGGGAGGAAAGTGGCAAACAATTGATGTAAATGCATGCATTGTGCGTGAACAAAAAAGTTCCATCTGTGAAAGTAACACGCTGGAATCCCAAGACATTTGTCTTGACACTGAGCAAAATATTTGCCACGTTGAGATACATCCTAATGAAACCCTTGATACTGTACTTGTATATATTGGGAAAGGTTGTGTTTGCATGAGAAGTCATTGTGATTCTATAGTCGTAGATGATGCTGTGGTAGATACCAGTAATCACTTTAATGTTTGTGTTTGCAATTTTATCAAAATCTCAACCATATCACACTATCAGGTAGACCTGCGCAACAGGTATAAGGCCCTGGAGGCCGAAAGGCAATCGATGGATGGAAAAGGCTATAATCCCTCTCCACCAGAGATATTGGCAGGGTTGGAAAAGCCAACCCCCCCGTATAGTGACCACAGGCAGCAAGAAGAAAAGGTGAGTTTTAGTTGTGGGTGATTTATCAATCAGCGGAACAGAGGGTCTAATGTGTAGAAGGGACCCTCCTCTAAGGGAAATCTGCTGCCTTCCTAGGGCCTGGGTTAGGACATCACAAGGAGGCTTCCCAGCTTGGTTCAACAGTCAGACTATTACCGATTGCTCGTCCTATATCTGGGAGGAGAAGGAGTGGCAACGCATAGCCTGTGAGCAATCAAAAGGGACTTCAAGGATTTGTCAATTTGTCAAAACTCGACAAAACGCAACGGAAACCACAAAACACGTCAAAAACACCCCAAAAGCGAACCGAATCAGAAGAAAAAATGTGATTTAACAACACAAAAAACCCTTAAACCTACCTGATGTTCTCCTAAATGTACAATCCACTCCCAACCACCAGAAAACCCAATGGAAACCCAAAAAAAAAACAAACGGAGACCTCAAAACACGTCAAAAACACCCCAAAAAAGAATGGGATAACCCCCCAAAACGAAAGAAAACCCCCAAAAAATAGATCCACCCCAAAAACAGCCTAAACCTACCTGAAGTTCTCCAAAACCCACAATTTACACTTTTCCACCACCATGACAACAGAAAACCCAACGAAACCCAACAGAGACCCCAAAACATGTCAAAAACACCCCAAAAAAGAACGGGATCAGCCCCAAAACTGGAAGAAAATTCCCCCCCCCAAAAATTTACAATTTTCACCATGATGACCAACATGAACCAAACGAAAACCCAAAAGGAGACACCAAAACACGTCAAAAACACCCCAAAAAAGAAAGGGATCACCCATAAACTGGAAGAAAATCCCCAAAAAGCACAGATCCAATCCCAAAACCAGCCTAAACCTACCTGATGTTCTCCAAAACCCACAAATTTACCCTTTTCCACCATGATGACCATGGAAAACCCAACGAAACCCAATGGAGACAAAAAACATGTCAAAAAAAAAAAAAAAAAAAAAAAAAAAAAAGAACAGGATCTCCCCAAAAAACAGAAGAAAACCCCAAATGCGATAGATCCACCCCAAAAGTCCCCCTAAGCCTACCTGATGTTCTCCAAAACCCACAATTTACCCTTTTTCACAATGATGACCAACGAGAACCCAACAAAACCCAACGGACAACCCCAAAACACGTCAAAAACACCCCAAAAAAGAACAGGATCACCCCAAAAAACAGAAGAAAACCCCAAATACCATGAATCCACCCCAAAAGTCCCCCTAAACCTACCTGAAGTTCTCCAAAACCCACAATTTACCCTTTTCCACCAAGATGCCAACAGAAAACCCAACGAAACCCAACAGAGACATCAAAACATGTCAAAAACACCCCAAAAAAGAACGGGATAACCCCCAAAACTGGAAGAAAAAAAAGCATGGATCCAATTCCAAAACCACCCTAAACCTACCTGATCTTCTCCAAATCCCAAAGTCCACTCCCAACCACCATAAAACCCATTAGGAACTCAACAAAATGCAACAGAAACCCCAAAACACCTCAAAAACACCCCAAAAGCAAACCGGATCAGAAGAAAATACGTGATTTAACCCCAAGAAAACCCTTAAACCTACCTGATCTTCTCCAAATCCCAAAATCCACTCCCACCCACCATAAAACCCATTAGGAACTCAACAAAACATAACGGAAACCCCAAAACACGTCAAAAACACCCCAAAAAAGAACTGGATCAGAAGAAAAAAAAAAACAAAACTATGCATTTCCCTCCCAAATCACCCTAAACTCACCTGATCTTCTTCAAAACCCACAATCCACTCCCATTTAGCTTAACGACCAACGAGAACCCAACAAAACCCAACGGAGACCCCAAAAACGTCAAAAACACCCCAAAAAAGAACTGGTTCAACCCCAACAACGAAAGAAAACCCCAAAAGCCATAGATCCACACCAAAAATCCCCCTAAACCAACCTGAAGTTCTCCAAAACCCACAATTTACACTTTTCCACATTGATGACCATGGAAAACCCAACGAAACCCAACGGAGACCACAAAACACGTCCAAAAAAAAAAAAAAAAAAAAAAAAAAAAAAGAAAGGGATCACCCCCAAAATTGGAAGAAAATCCTTCAAAATCATAGATCCACCCCAAAACCACCCTAAACCTACCTGATGATCTCCAAAACCCACAATTTACAATTTTCCAACATGATGACCATGGAAAACCCAACGAAACCCAACGGAGACCCCAAAAGAAGTCAAAAACACCCCAAACAAGAACGGGATAAACCCTAAAAACGAAAGAAAACCCCAAAAGCCATAGATCCACACCAAAAGTCCCCCTAAACCTACCTGATGTTCTCCAAAACCCACAATTTACACTTTTCCACCATGATGACCACGGAAAACCCAACAGAGAACCCAACACACGTCAAAAACACCCCAAACAAGAACAGGATCACCCCCAAAACCAAAGAAAACCCCAAAAAGCACGGATCCAATCCCAAAACCACTCTAAACGTACCTGATGTTCTCCAAATCCAAATGTCCACTCCCAACCACCATAAAACCCATTAGGAACTCAACGAAACCCAACGGAAACCCCAAAACACGTCAAAAACACCCCAAAAAATAACTGAATCAGAAGAAAAAACACCAAAAACTATGAATTTCCCCACAAAACCACCCTAAACTCACCTGATCTTCTTCAAAACCCACAATCCACTCCCATTTCCCTTAAGGACCAACGAGAATCCAACTAAAACCCAACGGACACCCCAAAACAAGTCAAAAACACCCCAAACAAGAACGGAATCACCCCCAAAACTGGAAGAAAATCCCCCAAAAACATAGATCCACCCCAAAACGACACTAAACCTACCTGATGGTCTCCAAAACACGCAAGTTAAACTTTTCCAACATGATGAAAAACAAGAACCCAACAAAACCCAACAGAGACCCCAAAACATGTCAAAAACACCCCAAAAAAGAACGGGATCACCCCCAAAACTGGAAGAAAATTCCCCCCCCAAAAATTTACAATTTTCACCATGATGACCAACATGAACCAAACGAAAACCCAAAAGGAGACACCAAAACACGTCAAAAACACCCCAAAAAAGAAAGGGATCACCCATAAACTGGAAGAAAATCCCCAAAAAGCACAGATCCAATCCCAAAACCAGCCTAAACCTACCTGATGTTCTCCAAAACCCACAAATTTACCCTTTTCCACCATGATGACCATGGAAAACCCAACGAAACCCAATGGAGACAAAAAACATGTCAAAAAAAAAAAAAAACAAAAAAAACCCAAAAAAGAACAGGATCTCCCCAAAAAAGAGAAGAAAACCCCAAATGCCATAGATCCACCCCAAAAGTCCCCCTAAGCCTACCTGATGTTCTCCAAAACCCACAATTTACCCTTTTTCACAATGATGACCAACGAGAACCCAACAAAACCCAACGGACAACCCCAAAACACGTCAAAAACACCCCAAAAAAGAACAGGATCACCCCAAAAAACAGAAGAAAACCCCAAATACCATGAATCCACCCCAAAAGTCCCCCTAAACCTACCTGAAGTTCTCCAAAACCCACAATTTACCCTTTTCCACCAAGATGCCAACAGAAAACCCAACGAAACCCAACGGAGACCCCAAAAACGTCAAAAACACCCCAAAAAAGAACAGGTTCAACCCCAAAACTGGAAGAAAATCCCCAAAAAGCATGGATCCAATTCCAAAACCACCCTAAACCTACCTGATCTTCTCCAAATCCCAAAGTCCACTCCCAACCACCATAAAACCCATTAGGAACTCAACAAAATGCAACAGAAACCCCAAAACACCTCAAAAACACCCCAAAAGCAAACCGGATCAGAAGAAAATACGTGATTTAACCCCAAGAAAACCCTTAAACCTACCTGATCTTCTCCAAATCCCAAAATCCACTCCCACCCACCATAAAACCCATTAGGAACTCAACAAAACGCAACGGAAACCCCAAAACACGTCAAAAACACCCCAAAAAAGAACTGGATCAGAAGGAAAAAAAAAAACAAAACTATGCATTTCCCTCCCAAATCACCCTAAACTTACCTGATCTTCTTCAAAACCCACAATCCACTCCCGTTTAGCTTAACGACCAACGAGAACCCAACAAAACCCAACGGAGACCCCAAAAACGTCAAAAACACCCCAAAAAAGAACTGGTTCAACCCCAACAACGAAAGAAAACCTCAAAAGCCATAGATCCACACCAAAAATCCCCCTAAACCAACCTGAAGTTCTCCAAAACCCACAATTTACACTTTTCCACATTGATGACCATGGAAAACCCAACGAAACCCAACGGAGACCACAAAACACGTCAAAAAAAAAAAAAAAAAAAAAAAAAAAAAAAGGGATCACCCCCAAAATTGGAAGAAAATCCTTCAAAATCATAGATCCACCCCAAAACCACCCTAAACCTACCTGATGATCTCCAAAACCCACAATTTACAATTTTCCAACATGATGACCATGGAAAACCCAACGAAACCCAACGGAGACCCCAAAAGAAGTCAAAAACACCCCAAACAAGAACGGGATAAACCCTAAAAACGAAAGAAAACCCCAAAAGCCATAGATCCACACCAAAAGTCCCCCTAAACCTACCTGATGTTCTCCAAAACCCACAATTTACACTTTTCCACCATGATGACCACGGAAAACCCAACAGAGAACCCAACACACGTCAAAAACACCCCAAACAAGAACAGGATCACCCCCAAAACCAAAGAAAACCCCAAAAAGCACGGATCCAATCCCAAAACCACTCTAAACGTACCTGATGTTCTCCAAATCCAAATGTCCACTCCCAACCACCATAAAACCCATTAGGAACTCAACGAAACCCAACGGAAACCCCAAAACACGTCAAAAACACCCCAAAAAATAACTGAATCAGAAGAAAAAACACCAAAAACTATGAATTTCCCCACAAAACCACCCTAAACTCACCTGATCTTCTTCAAAACCCACAATCCACTCCCATTTCCCTTAAGGACCAACGAGAATCCAACTAAAACCCAACGGACACCCCAAAACAAGTCAAAAACACCCCAAACAAGAACGGAATCACCCCCAAAACTGGAAGAAAATCCCCCAAAAACATAGATCCACCCCAAAACCACACTACACCTACCTGATGTTCTCCAAAACACGCAAGTTAAACTTTTCCAACATGATGAAAAACAAGAACCCAACAAAACCCAACAGAGACCCCAAAACATGTCAAAAACACCCCAAAAAAGAACGGGATCACCCCCAAAACTGGAAGAAAATTCCCCCCCCCAAAATTTACAATTTTCACCATGATGACCAACATGAACCAAACGAAAACCCAAAAGGAGACACCAAAACACGTCAAAAACACCCCAAAAAAGAAAGGGATCACCCATAAACTGGAAGAAAATCCCCAAAAAGCACAGATCCAATCCCAAAACCAGCCTAAACCTACCTGATGTTCTCCAAAACCCACAAATTTACCCTTTTCCACCATGATGACCATGGAAAACCCAACGAAACCCAATGGAGACAAAAAACATGTCAAAAAAAAAAAAACAAAAAAAAAACCAAAAAAGAACAGGATCTCCCCAAAAAAGAGAAGAAAACCCCAAATGCCATAGATCCACCCCAAAAGTCCCCCTAAGCCTACCTGATGTTCTCCAAAACCCACAATTTACCCTTTTCCACCAAGATGCCAACAGAAAACCCAACGAAACCCAACGGAGACCCCAAAAACGTCAAAAACACCCCAAAAAAGAACAGGATCACCCCAAAAAACAGAAGAAAACCCCAAATACCATGAATCCACCCCAAAAGTCCCCCTAAACCTACCTGAAGTTCTCCAAAACCCACAATTTACCCTTTTCCACCAAGATGCCAACAGAAAACCCAACGAAACCCAACGGAGACCCCAAAAACGTCAAAAACACCCCAAAAAAGAACAGGATCACCCCAAAAAACAGAAGAAAACCCCAAATACCATGAATCCACCCCAAAAGTCCCCCTAAACCTACCTGAAGTTCTCCAAAACCCACAATTTACCCTTTTCCACCAAGATGCCAACAGAAAACCCAACGAAACCCAACGGAGACCCCAAAAACGTCAAAAACACCCCAAAAAAGAACAGGTTCAACCCCAAAACTGGAAGAAAATCCCCAAAAAGCATGGATCCAATTCCAAAACCACCCTAAACCTACCTGATCTTCTCCAAATCCCAAAGTCCACTCCCAACCACCATAAAACCCATTAGGAACTCAACAAAATGCAACAGAAACCCCAAAACACCTCAAAAACACCCCAAAAGCAAACCGGATCAGAAGAAAATACGTGATTTAACCCCAAGAAAACCCTTAAACCTACCTGATCTTCTCCAAATCCCAAAATCCACTCCCACCCACCATAAAACCCATTAGGAACTCAACAAAATGCAACGGAAACCCCAAAACACGTCAAAAACACCCCAAAAAAGAACTGGATGAGAAGGAAAAAAAAAAACAAAACTATGCATTTCCCTCCCAAATCACCCTAAACTTACCTGATCTTCTTCAAAACCCACAATCCACTCCCGTTTAGCTTAACGACCAACGAGAACCCAACAAAACCCAACGGAGACCCCAAAAACGTCAAAAACACCCCAAAAAAGAACTGGTTCAACCCCAACAACGAAAGAAAACCCCAAAAGCCATAGATCCACACCAAAAATCCCCCTAAACCAACCTGAAGTTCTCCAAAACCCACAATTTACACTTTTCCACATTGATGACCATGGAAAACCCAACGAAACCCAACGGAGACCACAAAACACGTCAAAAAAAAAAAAAAAAAAAAAAAAGAAAAAAAAGAAAGGGATCACCCCCAAAATTGGAAGAAAATCCTTCAAAATCATAGATCCACCCCAAAACCACCCTAAACCTACCTGATGATCTCCAAAACCCACAATTTACAATTTTCCAACATGATGACCATGGAAAACCCAACGAAACCCAACGGAGACCCCAAAAGAAGTCAAAAACACCCCAAACAAGAACGGGATAAACCCTAAAAACGAAAGAAAACCCCAAAAGCCATAGATCCACACCAAAAGTCCCCCTAAACCTACCTGATGTTCTCCAAAACCCACAATTTACACTTTTCCACCATGATGACCACGGAAAACCCAACAGAGAACCCAACACACGTCAAAAACACCCCAAACAAGAACAGGATCACCCCCCAAACCAAAGAAAACCCCAAAAAGCACGGATCCAATCCCAAAACCACTCTAAACGTACCTGATGTTCTCCAAATCCAAATGTCCACTCCCAACCACCATAAAACCCATTAGGAACTCAACGAAACCCAACGGAAACCCCAAAACACGTCAAAAACACCCCAAAAAATAACTGAATCAGAAGAAAAAACACCAAAAACTATGAATTTCCCCACAAAACCACCCTAAACTCACCTGATCTTCTTCAAAACCCACAATCCACTCCCATTTCCCTTAAGGACCAACGAGAATCCAACTAAAACCCAACGGACACCCCAAAACAAGTCAAAAACACCCCAAACAAGAACGGAATCACCCCCAAAACTGGAAGAAAATCCCCCAAAAACATAGATCCACCCCAAAACGACACTAAACCTACCTGATGGTCTCCAAAACACGCAAGTTAAACTTTTCCAACATGATGAAAAACAAGAACCCAACAAAACCCAACAGAGACCCCAAAACATGTCAAAAACACCCCAAAAAAGAACGGGATCACCCCCAAAACTGGAAGAAAATTCCCCCCCCAAAAATTTACAATTTTCACCATGATGACCAACATGAACCAAACGAAAACCCAAAAGGAGACACCAAAACACGTCAAAAACACCCCAAAAAAGAAAGGGATCACCCATAAACTGGAAGAAAATCCCCAAAAAGCACAGATCCAATCCCAAAACCAGCCTAAACCTACCTGATGTTCTCCAAAACCCACAAATTTACCCTTTTCCACCATGATGACCATGGAAAACCCAACGAAACCCAATGGAGACAAAAAACATGTCAAAAAAAAAAAAACAAAACAAAAAACAAAAAAGAACAGGATCTCCCCAAAAAAGAGAAGAAAACCCCAAATGCCATAGATCCACCCCAAAAGTCCCCCTAAGCCTACCTGATGTTCTCCAAAACCCACAATTTACCCTTTTTCACAATGATGACCAACGAGAACCCAACAAAACCCAACGGACAACCCCAAAACACGTCAAAAACACCCCAAAAAAGAACAGGATCACCCCAAAAAACAGAAGAAAACCCCAAATACCATGAATCCACCCCAAAAGTCCCCCTAAACCTACCTGATGTTCTCCAAAACCCACAATTTACCCTTTTCCACCAAGATGCCAACAGAAAAC